>NC_031780.1:19823473-19829203 GCF_001522545.3 Parus major | reverse complement strand
CCACACAAATTCAAACTTTTTCAATAACAGATTAATTCTCACTGTTGCTGGTTTAATTCCTCTTTCCTTGGAGTACCCCAAAAATTCAGCAATTGCTATAGGAGCAATGTTAAAGGGCTATCAATAACACCTCTAAAAACACAAGCAGTCTAATTGCTGAAAGCTGCCAAAAGATACAGTAATCTGTTGGAATCCTGTTCTGTGCACCTGTGTCAGAGTGATTAGAGTACATTATATTTTAAAAAAATTAAAAAAAAAAAAATTAAAAAAGCCCCAAATTTTTACTTGGAAATGACTTGTAGAAGGAGCCTCTCAGAATCTCTGAATATTTTTAAAGGGAAAGATGTTAACAGATAATGCACAGAATGACTTGCAGATTCAGCCATGCCTGCTCTGAGGGCCACAGGAATTCTGTGCATCACTGAGTGGCAGCTCCTTCCTGCAGGGCTCCAAAGGTAAGAATGAAGGGTCTTCATCACAGTGAGTAAAATGTTGCATCCAGCTTGGGTGGCTTCCAGGAAATTATCTTATTTAGCTTGTTTGCTTATTGCTTTACCATTTCTGCTCATCAAACCAGCCAGAGTGAAGTTCAATTTACAAAAAAAGTAAATAAATTAATTGATAAATATTCAATGATACAGAAGAAGGCTGGATAAGAGCTGGCACACTGAGAGCTGAGGAGGAGGGTGCAAGAAAGCTCTGCAGCCCTCCCCCATAGCTTTTCTAATGGTTGATAGAGGGAGTCTTTGGAAATTTGCTCTTTGATTTTTGGACAGTGTGAAAATCCCAGTTAAACTCATGTAAAGGCTTGACTGTGCCCATAATGGCTGTAATAAGATTGCTATAAAAATCACTGAAGGGTTTTCTAGGTAAGTCAGTCTGTAAGCTTAGGAAGAACTCAGATTTTTTGTTTCTCAGGGCTGTAGAGCTACAGAATTGCTGATTAAGGAATCACTTGGTGGGTTAGAAGTACCCTCCTTCCTGAGCGCAGTTCAGATTTGCCATCCTGATTAAAATATTCCCATTCTGCAGTGTTAATCTACTCTTTAATAATCTGGCTTTTGGCCATTGAAATTCACTCCAGGATTTTTTTTCACCCAGTTTAGTTCACAGTATTTTGTATTATTTAGACAAAAAAAAACAACCAAGCAAACAAAAATTTTTTGTTGGATGGAAACTTTCAGAAAGGTTCATGGAAGATCAGAAAGATCCTTTTTCAAGGAGGATCTTGGGAAATGCTTTGAGGAAAAAGGACACAACGTTCAGGGTCTTTTGAAGCCTCCACTAGGCACCAAAGAGCTTTGGAGTCTTTTAAATGGTTATTTTATAAGCCATTGGCACCAAGCTCAGTTAAAGCACTTGGCTAATTTTTAATCAGATATATGGAAAAGCATAGAATAAGAATGTGAGTTTCTTTTCTGAGGCTTGCTGGTTATCAGAGTGGTGCTGGAAAAAAGGCAGCTCCATTTCAGTGTTTAATGTGCCATAATATTGCATGACCACAAACCATTAGGTTCTTCATCTCATAGGTGATTAATTTCCAGGGAACATATGTTAAGAGAATAACATATATCCCCAGACTTCCTCTCCAAAAGATTGTCACCAAGCAACATCAGTGTTTTGTATTTACTGACACAAAAATGAAGAAAAAACAAAGATGAAAAATCAGAAGAATATTTTTTTCAGAAAATCTAGTTTGGTCATTAGAGGGAAATCAAATATTTTCCAAATTTCTGGGAAGTTCTGTGAAGTAATATGGTGGTGATGAAGAAAAAAATATTGCAGCTAACTTAATGTGAGTATGAATTGCATCATCACTGTTCCTTGACTTCTGAAACTGGGTAATACAAGTTCATAAAATTACTATAACTCCTTAGGAAAAAAACCCTATTTAATCTCCTTTCAGATAAGCAGAAATGTCATTAGGTTTCCCCTTTCCTGCCTTAAACAGACAGCTCAGTGCTCAGGCTCCTCTCTGGGCACTGATGCTGAGCCCAGGGAGGACAGGGACAGGATGGAAAAACTGTCTGCCCAGACTCCTGAGAGAATTTGGCTGCCAAGTGCTAACAGGTCTTCACTGACCATCTGTAAACTGAGTTTTACTCCCCTCCTCCCCACCCAGGCTTAGGCATCCTCTGCACTGGGATGGCTTTTCTTAGGGCTGGATCAGTGATTATGGACGTGGTTATCCAAGATCCTGCTAGCACCCACAGCCCAGCCACTGAGCAGTGCTGACATGCCATAACAAAACTACTGCCAAGATTCTCTTCATCTTAGCTCTACCTTTTCACTGAGACTTTTCATCTGCTTTATTCCTCCAAAACTTGATGGTTTTTGAACTAAACCAGGAAAAAATTAGTCTAAATAGTTTATATTTGACAATTTATGAATGCCTCTGTGTGTGTGTCTGTCCAAGGCAGATCTTCAGTGTGAGGTTCCAGTGCTGTCTGCAGTTATTGTGTAAGGATAGCCTAACAGGGTTTTCAAGTTATGTCAGTGCAATTGTTTGAAAAATTATGTACAGTTATATCTGTCTTTAAAACTCCCTATTTATTGTGTAAGCTTTCAACATATGGACCTAAATATCAGTATTGAAATCATCTATTTCACCTGTCTCATTAGGAATTCTATGTAAGAGCCATAAGAATGTAAAGGTTATATAAAATTGTATCCACTATTTATGTATTATTGTCTCCGACACATATGTCCTTTCCATATGGGATGTTCTCACTGTACAGAACATGGTTGCTTCCAAGTATAACTCAACAGAAGCACTCAACCTTTGATTTTAAAACTGTGATCATCCCCACTTCAACAGCCCACGTTGGGAGGAGATTCCAGATTGTGGGGGGAGGAAAATGGCTGCCAATCTGAATGAGGAGGAACGTCAGATGGCAGGGAAGTATTTGTACGAGTTGTATTAACAGAAGCACTGACCTTTACACACTCCAAAACAAGCCAGATGGGCCTTGGATCACAGCACCTGTTTGTCAAGCAAAACTCCTGAATCATCTCAGGCAGTGTTCAAACACAGCCAGGAGAAGCCTGAACACGAAAGGTCTCCCCTAAAATACAGCCCTGAAGCAGTGAAGGTGCACCAGATTTTGAGGTAACTGCTGTTCAAACCTTCAAATCCTAGGCAATATTTTGTTGTATAAATTTTGGCCTACCCATTGTCTGGGATGGAAAACAGATGGGCTGCAGTTTAGCTTTGTAGCAAGAATCCAAATTCAATTCTCTGGCTTGTTCTTAAGAGAATTAATGAAAGTTGAATAGTATGCACTGGCAGCCCCTAAAACCCTCTGTGGTTTTCTTTCTCTTTTCCTTGGCAGGGTGAGGCCATTCTGCATTAAATTTGCATATGGCCACCTTTCTGCTTAGAGTAACTCCAGTGATTCATCTGACCATATTTCTGGTGGATAAGGGCCCTAAATTTCAGGAGCTTTGCCCTCAAAGACAATCCCCATGCTCCTTGCAGCTCCTGCAAGTGAACCAGAGGGACCTGCAGAAGTGAACAGTGATTTAGTATTTACCTTGTTTATTCATTAAGCTGCTGAGGATGATCTTTTGCTCCTCCATGACAACTTGATGTTTAACTGAAACAAATTAAACTTTCTCAAGGGAGAGAATACAGAATTGTGGATGTCTGTAGCAGGGATATTAAGTAGAGCAAAAAAAGTACATGGGGTTCTGCCTGGAGGAGAGGAGAGGAGGAGAGGAAGAGCTCACGTGTCAGAACTCAGAGCTAAGAAAACAACACAAACGTTTCAGTCTTCTGAGTTTAAGTGATGATGGAATTCAACCTGACAGACTCATTTTGAAGTTTCTGAGAGAGATAGAAACTCTTTGCCAGATAAATAACTCTAAATTTGGCCCATTAGGAGCAAGAGCCTTCTTCCAGCTACCATGAGCTTCTTCTCTGCCATTCCACTATGAGTACGGAAGCTTTCCTTAAGGAAGGATTGGAAGGATTTATCCTGCTTTCTGTTTCCTGACCTGCCTGACTCTCTGCTCAGACAGAAGCGATGTGCTGAGCCCATGGGGAGCCCTGGAGCACAAGAGATTTGGGAAGGAACCCAGCAGAGAGGGGATGAAAGTTTTCAGGGGTCTGTCATTCTTCTTAAAGATCAATGGGCTTGTGAGAGAAAGGGATATTAAGAGCTGCAAGGAAACATTTGAAGTCAGCAGGGATCTGGATTATTTCAAATATTGCACCCTCAACAGACCTGCAGGGCCTGTCAGTGAAGCTGGTTCAACTCACCAGGGTTTAGAGCAGCCCTTTCCTGTGGCACAGAAACCAACCTGCTCCCCACAGCTGTGTGTCCCCGGGCTGTGCTCTGGAGCTGGATCTCCATCGTGGCCATGCAATCAAAGGGGTGGCTGAGGTGAGCATCAAGGTTTGAGTCCCTCTCACTCCCTCACACACACTCACATTATCTCACTTGCTTTGTTGGCTTTGATTTCTCTCCCCATAGGACATTGAGCCAATCAGACCAAAAGCACTTTGCCTGAATCTTTTCTCTTCCCACTCTTCTCTGAAAGAGTTTTCAGGACAAAGAGTAAAGCTCGGGAGACCAACATGGTTTAAAGTGAGCTCCTCCTCCTTCTCCTGCTGTCTCCCATCCTTAGAAATGCTTCTATTTCCCTGTTTCCTGACTCCCCAAACTAAAAGATATTTTTTTCTGGCTGCAAGGGAGTGGTTTTGGTGGTGTGGTCACAGCTCATCATTCTCTTGGCAGATGCAGGTCCGCATTGGCTCACGTCCACTGCTGCCAGGGCAGCTCAGGTGTGCCATCCATTGGGCAGGGAGCCCTGAATCTCTCATCCATCAGTGGCTATTCCAGCTTGTGACTCCCAGGAATATCTCAGAAATGTTGCCCTCAGAGTGTGCAGCCAGCACAAACTGGGAGCAGAGGCCAATGACACCTGTGGGGTGTGAGGGAGGTCACAGGAAAGGACACAGCCTGGGCTGGCAGAGATGGATGGTTCTGGCAACCTCCCCAGCACCAACAAACAGAGCAGCTGACTGCTCCTGGGCCTGGCTCACCCCCAGAACTTGTGATGGGAAGGGGCCATATCTGCAGTGAATTGCTGGCATCCAGCTTCCTACACTGTGTGAGAAGGGTTGGTTTAGGTTCTGAGTTTTATAGGTGCACTGGGAGTCTAATGCCCTTTTATTATCACAACTCCATGCTGACCTCCATGCTAAAAAAAGCAGAGACTTTCATTTCATCTCATAATCCACCAAGGGCAAATAAACAGTCAGAAATTTTACTCTTGCTTTTTCCCCAACTCTCATTAAAACTGTGGTCTCTGTTATTACCATGCAGACATTTTGCACTAGTTTTTTATTACAGTCAAGTACAGATGCCCTTTTTATTTTGAGGCAGAGTTAATAGCAAAGCTTTTTTTGCTAAAGTTTCTGATTATCTGCTATGGCTGAGAGCACTTTGCCAGCAATAGTCTCCTTGGAATATTCAGGGTTATGCACATCTTTTAATTCTTTAAAGAGTTTGGTGGTAAATAGCTTGTGTACACTACGATCTCAGTTGAAAAGCAGCCTGCAGACTTCTGAATGTGCCTGTCTTCTTCTCCCAGCACCCAGCCACTGGTCCAGCATTGGGAACCTGAAGTTGCTGGTGAAAAAGGCATTAAGGGGATTTTATAATGAGCCAGTGGGCACGGCACAAACCATGCCCTGAGCCTATGCTTTTGGTGATGCTGTGCTCT
>NC_031780.1:19796437-19822593 GCF_001522545.3 Parus major | reverse complement strand
TCTGTGCTCTGTAGGAAGGTGCTGGCCTTGCTGCTTTCAAGGAGGACACATAGGAAAGGGGAAGAGAGGGCAGCAGGAAAGAAAAAGAGCTCGTGTTCTGACCTGTTTGCTGGAAGTGTGCAGGGCAAGGCTGGGCAGGGACTCTGAGCAACCTGGTGTGGTGAAATGTGTCCCTGGTCACGGCACAGGCTGGTAATGGGGTGATCCTCAGGGCCCCTTCCAACCCCAATCATTCTGTGATACTTTGGTACAGTGACTGGGCAATAGAGGCTTACCTTGCTGGAGATTTACAGCATCTCTCAATACAACACATTTCTGCTGATTTTTTCTTTCTTTTTTTTCAAAATATTTTAAAGCAGCTCCTATGTCTTTGTTATTGTTTTTACCCTTATTACAGCTGTGTGTTTTTACTTAGGTGAGTGAAACAGCCAGTTCTCTTTGGGTGGCCATGACAAAAATTCTGCCTTTCTAGCTGTTCTTAGGTGTTCTTGGAGGCATTTTCCTCATGAGAGGGGTGGTTAGTGACACCAGACACTGCAGAGTAGTCTGCAGTGCAGTGGCAGCCTTGGTGGGCACAGAGAGTGTCCATATTGCTTCATCTAATGATGTTTAAACACAGAGTGACACATCAGCCTCTAGGACTGTGGGAGCACTTGGACTCCAGCAGTTCTACCTCATTACACTGTCTGTTCTGAGTGCTACCATTCACTCACAGCAGCAAACAGCGTGCTGGAGTGTGTACACAGGACCCAGGCTTTACAAAACCATACAGTTATGAGAACTGAACAATCCTGAGAGACTGTGCTTAGTGAAAAGCACTTGCTGGAGCATTGTGTAAAGCCACAGAAATGGGCAGTCCTTGGATGTCAGGAGCCTTTCCGAGGCTTTTTACCCAGATAAAGTTCTGATAAAAATTAAATGCCTGAGATAATAATGATGAACTAATAATGAACTATGATTCATCAGTGATCAAAAGTGCAGAACTTGGGGCGCTGAGCCATTCTGTACCTGAGCTTCTCTAAGACTCTTAGCAAGGGTGATGGATGGATGAGGAGAGCTTTTGAAGTGTAGACTTCTGCTAAATCAATGGACAAGATTTATCAAATTTCCAGTCATTTCCCAGAGCTTCTGCCAGACCCCACAAACAGCTACTCTTTCATTCATTCTGTGCTAGAGCCACATAACAGGAGAGAAAATTGTGTTCTTTGAGGTTTTATGCTTTAAGGCATCCAACTTTCCATTTTAGAAAGCAAAGAACATAAACAACAGTTTTGTTTCTATGTCTGGCCAATGTACAGCAAGTCCAGAATCAATAACAGAAAATATTCCTGAAAAGCCCAGCAGACCTCAAAGAGATAATGTAGATTGGCCATTAACAGTAAGTCATTATGGAACTTATTAAGTGAAGCCTTGGGACTGTCATAGAGCCTAAAGGTTGACATAAATTTTTCATACACATTGAACTTTGCTAAATGTGCTTGCATTTGATTAATGATGACTTTCTCCAGTGTGCTAATAAGAAGAAGGGAAATGTGAGCTGAGGCTGCAGCAGGGAGAATGGGCCTCTGGAAGGAAGGTCAGTGGTGGCAGCAGGAGAACAATGGGGCTTTCTAGAGATTCCCTGCCAAGCAGGAGGGAGTTTATTACTCAGTGTAAACTTTCTCCTTACCACCCAGAGACAGGGCACTGAGCACAGCATGAAAGCCATTTTTGTAATTATGGAAGTAAAAACATCATAGCTCCAAAACAATGGTGGAAAAAATCCACCTCCCAACCCCTTAAAGCCCTCATATATCACACAGAACAACCAAAAAACCCAACTTCAGCACGTAAAGCCCTCCATACATCACAGAGAACAACCAAAAACCCACCCTCAGCCTTTGTAGTCCTCCACATATCATAAAGAACAACCAGAATCCCACCCTCGTCCCCTAAACCCTCCATATATCACACAGAACAATACAGAAGAGCTTCATTCTCAGCAAGAGAGAGGAGTGGTGTGTCTGCTAGTCCTGCTGGAGACAGACCTGCAGGAAATTTCCCTTGGCAGCCAATGCAGTGAGTCACGGACTCATGGAATGATTTAGGTTGGAAAAGAAGACAACAACAACAAAACAGAGCATTTACTTGCAGCTAGGTCTGGACAACAGCATATGGATTTGTTCAGTTAAAATAAACATGTTTTTCCCTTGTTTGGAAGTAGAACAAAAAGGGAAAGGAATCAGCAACCTCAGTCCAAAGCAGTCACAAAGTCCAAGACTCTTTCACTAACCACCAAAAATGCAAGGCATGCCCTAAAACTCAATTGAAATTGAATTCTTAAAAGAGCTACAGGGTAAGTTTTGGGGATTTTTTTTAAAAAAAAAAAACTTCTAGTTTTAAAGTTGCTAAAGGTTAAACTTTGAAGATTTTGTTTTATTTTAAAAGAGTACCCCTTTGAACAAGAGTTGGCCAAACAGCCATAGCAAAGAGGACTCAAGATAAAGTCTTCTCCTAGCTTAGATAGCTGAGCAATCAGGTGTTAGTCCTTGTTTCCTAGGAAAACACCTGGAGTGTGCTATTCTATAATGCTGGATTTTCAGCACCAGCTCTTTCACTCTGTACACTTTCCCTCAGTGCCACACTTGTGTAGACTGCAGGTCAGAGACACCAAAGCAATGTAAACTGTTCAGAAAGTCTCACAGCACTTCGGCTTAGCTGAAAGTTTTTATCTGAGTTTTTAAGTCATTCTTGTAATGATGCTGTTTTAAGAAAAATCTGCTTGTCTCACAAGCCTTGGCTTTCTGCACATAGGCAAAGAGCCTCCCTTCTCCTCAAAGATGATTAGCACAACTAACGCACCAGAAACCCACTTAAAAAGCCAACACCTTCACACTATGCTCCCATACCACATGGAGCCTTGTCCATTGGGGTGGGACTTCTGGGTGTTGCTGAGTGCTTGAACAAAAGGAGGTTTCTAATAGGGAACTTGTCACTCGTCACTCAGACACTTCACTGCAGGGCCTTTCTAGATGTAGAATCTATCTGCTAATGACAGGAATTCCTACCTGGGTGATGAAATTTAGATAATGTGAAAACTCTTTACTCTGCCACAGAAGTTCATCCAGAGTCTTTTGGGGGCTGTTTCAATGCAGTTTATACACCACTGCCTTTACAATAACCCATGGAAGATGTCTGTAACGGTGCTGCTGTGGGGCAGACATGGTATCTGTCACACGTGTGATCTTCACAGCTTACATGACTCTTTTCTCTAGTCCAGGTTTTGACTTAGTGCTCAACACGGGGTGAATTGATGAAGTGATGCTCTCCCTCTGATTTTGTAACCAAAGATGCAAAATAAAACTGGCTCGCCAATCTGTAGGAGACGCTTTCTGGGGACGGTCAGAGACACGGCAAAGACCTCTATAATCGAGTTAGGTGTTAGAAGTTTATTTCAGGGCGTGGGATAGAGAGAGAGAGAGAGAGCCTGCTATGAGCCAGCAGATAGAGCTCAAAGCGGGCTCAGGGAGAACAATACAAAAGAGGGTAAGATACGAATACATGAGTTTAAGACTTAAGATGGCTATGAAAGAGAGTTACAGAACAGAACAGAAGTGAGAGAGCCGGGAAAAAGAGTAGCAAGAGAGTCAAGAGTGCTAAGAGAGACCAAGAGCTAAAAGAGAATAAGAGAAACAAGAGAGACAAAGAGAACCAAGAGCTAAGAGTTAAGAGAGGAGTTAAGAGAGATTAAGAGAGCGAACTCTCTTTTACAATTACTTATATAATCTATACCTATGAATATTCTATTCTTTCACTGACCAATCTTTCTAAGTATACTAATACAGTAACATTTGTGTGCAACCTATAGAAATCGCTATTTTTGCATATTTTTAGTTATCTCAGGGTCCTTCAGACCTTTCCTTATAAGGCTGGGAAGAGGGGTCTCAGCTTGGTTTTATTGCAGGAAAGAATGTGTTCTGGCATACCAGCCAGGTTTCTTTGAATTATTCAAACCGTGCTATCATTTGTATTTCTTCCTTAGCCTTTCTGGCTACAGAGTCATATTTATAATTTCTTTCTAATTCTACCTTCCCAACAAGTCCTGATTTTACAAACAAGAAAGGAAGAAGAAATGCAGAAAGCAAGAGATGTGGTTATTCCATCTCCTGGCAGTGTGGGGTAAAAGACTGATTGATTCCCCATCATCATCAGCTATACATTTGCCATTCTAGAGCAGTTTTCCCCCAGCCATGGAATGCTTTACCTGTAAGCCTGGTTGGTATTTCAGCTGTTCCTGCTCTTGATGCAGTTAAGAACTACTGCAAATGGATTAAACAAGTACAGAAAACAAAAGCGGGGAAAAAAGTATCAGGTTTTGTGTTTGGTAGTTAGAGAACTCACAAGGACTTTGAAAATATCAAGTTCCATTCCCTGTCCCAGATAATATTTATTTATAAAATACAAACTGGCTTCACTGGGAAGTCTGAAAGACTTTTGAGAAAGACCTGGAAGGAGTTCTGAAAAGCACTCAGTCCAAGCGAGTCTCTCCCTCTTTGTGTTGGGTGTTTTCTTTCCACGGGGAAACATGAAATGCTCCATACCTTCTGCAAACCCCCCCATGGATCAGGAGCTGTCCCTGACATTCCCCCAGCAGGAGAGGGAGGTCTGGGGCACCAGCAGAGTTCCCTGTGTGTTCACACACATGAAGCTTCCTGTGGGACAGGGCAGAACACCCACTGAGGATGTGGGATTTGCAGCTCCTTAAGGGAGGGAGTAACAGAGATCTAGAGTTGGTGAGCAGGCAAGGCCCAAGATTTCATGCAGAAATACAAGAAAAAGGTTTTTCAAATGGCTATGAATCCATGAATTGGAGTGAGCTGAAATTGTTCTATGACTTGCGTAATTGTAGACAGTCCAGCTCAGCCAGATCTGAAGGAGCCTTTCTTATCCAACACAGAAGTCAGTGATAATAAATAATGGAAAATTTTGCACTTGCATGCAGGGAATGGAACTGGGTCAAGATGGTTGATCCCCAGTCTCAGCCTAAAAGAGTGAAAACAATAGTAGAGCTCCAGAGACCTGCAGCTCACTCCTGGAAAAGCTCACTCAGTCTGTTTCCCAAGTCACTCCTTTTGCTTTTCCCTCTCATATTTTTTTTCTTTTTTCCTTTTCCTTTTCTTTTTTCCCCCCCTTGATACAGAATGTGATTCTGATGCCAATTCATCCACTTTGGTAACAGTAGCTCAGTATTTAGATCAAAGGACAAAGGGAAAACTTGCACAACTCTTACCTGGGTTTTTGCTTACTGACCCTTTCATTACAAAAGTAATTCTGACAATGCAGCTAGATGGGGAAGACATACAAGAATTCCACTCTTTTGGGTCCCTAAGATTGTCCCTTTGTGAGCCTTATTTAAATTCCTACTCTTCTCTTTCTCTCTGAGCTTACAAGCAGCAACACGGTAAACTTCAGCATTTTATTTTGCCAGTCATTTAGCAACACAGAGCCAACAGAACCTGCAAGCTCTTTAAAAAGCTTTTCTCATGTGAGTTGTAGCAGGCTCTGGGGCAGGATCTCGCCTGAGATTACAGAAATGCTGGTGGTTCGCTTGGCAAGCTTGTACCCCTTGACATGGTATCAAAGACTGCTTGACATTGTGACAGGAACACAGCAGAGGTGATCTGAGAATTCCCAAACAAACTCTCCCCTTCCCTTTCAGAGCAAGTTGGGAGAGCTACCTTAGTAACCAGATAACACACTTCCCTAATTGCTTCTTGCCAGGAGGAGGAATGGTGTTCCAAAGCACTGCAGAGACATGGGAGGGAGCGGCACCTCGGCCTCCTGCTCTCCTGGTGACTCCCAGCTAGATCTGGAGCTGAGCAGCTCCGCCAGCTGGAGCTCAGTATTTGCTCAGCTCACAGAAAACATCCCTCAGCTAAGGTCAGGTTGTCTGTTACTGATGGTGTTTGGAGAGGTATTGTTGCAGCCCCTCAAATGAGCCTCAGGCGGGACTTGCAAGAGGGAAAACTGGCCAAAGCACCACCTGCACTTGCCACCATCCCCTGCCTTACCTGGCTCGGCCGTGGTGATCCTCCTCGTGATCAGGGCTTTCTCCAGACCTACAGACTTTGTAATTACCCGTTGTCTTCCATGGGTGTGAGGAGGCTCTGTCCCTGGGGAAGGCAGAGCCACTGCGCTAAAGCAACTGGAGCGTGTGAATCCCTTCGCAGGTGGCTCAGATCTTTGGGAATGCTGCAACAACCTACGGCCCACAGCCTTCTCATGTGTGCCAGGACTAACCCGGAGCTGCAGTTCTGAGCTGGGTTTTACCAAGCTCAGATTAAAGACCTGAGGCTCCAGCAAGGGCCGTGGTGAAGTTCAAGGCAAAGCTATGTCCTGCTGCGGTGCCAACACACGCTGCTCCTCCGAGGTGCTGCCGACAGTCCGGAGTGAGGATAATTCCAGCATTTCGGGGCTGGCCTCGGCTGAGATTAGCAACCTAACTTAACAAAGCTCTACTGTAATTGCATGTTCACTGGAAAGGGGAAAAATAATCAAATGAAAAAGGACAAAACCAGCAGGGAAAGAAAATTTATTTCCAAGCATCTACGAGAGTGCTACAAACAATAGAGACTAAAACTCGAAGCATTTGAAACTATTAAAAAATGTAGTTGACAATGTCCTTCTTAAAAATTAAACATAAAAATGTAGAAAATGCAGTTATTAATTATAAAACCTGCTTAAAAGTGAAATAAATCCAGATAGCATCAATGAGGATGGAGTTCTACAAATTACTTTTTTTTTTTTTTACTTTATTTCGATTTGTTAATTTGTAAAGTGATACTCTTTTTTTTTTAATGTTTATTTAAATTTTTAATGGAGAAATGTGCAAATCTAGCAAAATATTCTTTGGATTATAAACAAGAGAAAAAATCAACAACCAAAGAAATTTGAACGAAGTTAATAATAAACTATAGAATTATATAGAATGAATACAGCTATAATAAAGTGAAATATTACAATAAACATTGTAGAGCAAATCTACCGATTGAGCAAACTCTGCCTTATAAAACATAGGGATATAAAGGGAAAAGTGAATCTGTTATGGATATAGAGCTGAAACATCAGTCATCATTTTAAGGAGTTAAATTTTAATCTAAGTACATATATGAGGGGTCTTCAGAAAAGCAACACACCAACAAATGAGACTTCCTCTCAGATCAAGCAGTTTGGTACCTGACTGCAAATGAAGGACAGGGTTTGTAAAACAAATGTAGGAAAATGTAGATAATTTCTGTTTATTGCCTCTTCCCATATTGTAGCTGCTGATCTCTGACCCTAAACAGCCAACTGTCTGAAATTCAGCAGAAGTACAGCTGTACGCCGATGCAGAAAATGTTGATGTGCAGAACGTATCCCAATCCCTTGCTCCTTCTGAAGTAACATTTAAAAAGAAAAGAAGTTATAGATCCCTTTTTGGATAAAAAACATGCATCACGAAGAATAACTCTGAAAGCACTCTGTGTTTCTGTTGTCACCAATTAAAATGTCTCCCTATCCGCAGATGATGCTTTTCTACTGGAAATTAAAAAAAATAAATAAATAAAAAAAAAATTAAGTGCCGGAATCTTAATTACTACTAAGGTAAGGTAATTGTCAGGTAGAACAGTCCTTAGGGAAGTCACAGCTAAACTGGGTCAGATTTTAGTCTCTAGAACCCGCAGAAGCTCAGCACAGATATGGAAACTCACAAGGCTGGAGTAAAGTGTAAGTACAGAGTACTCCCATTCACTCACAAAGTCACCCCTGAAACCTTGGGAATCTCTAAGATATAAGATAAATGCATATTACATGGGAAATACTGAAAAGTATTACACTTAATTTAATCCAGGAAACACAGTAAGACTATATGATGATTCTTACTGTGTTCTGGGAGCAGCCACACGCTGTAGATAGAGAGGGTACAAAATGTTCACTAGACGTTACATTTGTTTTAATCTAAAAAACATTTGCAAAATGTACTTGATTTTTAAATAATCACTTAACAAGCCAACAAACCAACTACAAACACATAATAAATAAGGCTATTAAAAGGTCACAATTGTAGTAAATTAGTCAGAACTATAAATGGGACATTAGAAACACTATGTTTTTCTTTATATGTTTAATAACCAGAACAAGAATTAAAAAAGATTCAGTTTATTTCAAAGTCTGCTTCTTATATTGAAGCACATATTAAAGCAACAGTACAATGTTCATAAAATATAAGTGTGATGCTGTAACATTTCTTACATGTCAGAATACTGATATTTGTATGTATACTAAAATAAGAATTTTAAAATTGTACAAATAGATACATTAAAAATGACATAGAAATAGGGCGCCTCCCACTGCAACAAGACAGAGTTTTTATATCTGGCACGTATTAGTTCAAGATGAAAGAATAAGCAAAAAGATTTACAAGAATCAGCAGTAACAAGTCTGATGCTCAAGAGACATAATAATTGTACATTGTATTGTACATACATCATATGGGTTTAAGCTGGCTGATTATTATATATTTCAAGTTTAAAAATGCACTACCATATAGAGTGTCCATAGTTTAAGGCGAAATTACAGCTCAGAACTGTTATCTTTTCTAATTTGTGGAAGCTTCTTTGACATAAAAGATTTAGATGTTCATAACACATAAAAGATTTCCCTCATTTGTAGGTTCACTTTTAGCATTTTCCTTCATTTAAATATTTCTCATTTCTTATGTGGGTTTTTTTCCTTTAGTGAAGCTGGCAGCCAACTTCCAGATTTGCCTTTTGTAGGAAAAGGTACTTCACAGTATTTACCACTTTCATGTCCTTTTATATCAAAGGAATCCTCTCTGTCAAACTTAAATGTTTAAATGAGATTTTTCTTGATTTTTAAAAAAATACCTGCTTACATTTCCTCTGGATTCTTCAGAACTTCGGACACAGTTCTTAAGGCCAAATCTTAAACTTTATTGTTAAGAATCATCATCGAAAGTGTCTTTGGAGCCATACAAGTCTGCAAGTTTCTTAAATCGAGGTCCCCAGTTTTGTAGATAGTCATAGTCCAAGTCAGAATCTGTTGTTGCTGACTCCAAGGAGCTGAGGGACCCAGCCACGGAGCCCCTGCCCTCGTAGCCATAGATCTGGATGGAGTCATAGGGAGGGGCAGTGGGGTCATTGTCAGCCTCCTGTATCCTGGTGCTGATGAAATCATCCACGTCCACGCTGTTGGGCGCGGGCCGCAGCCCCGGCCTGGGCAGGTACTGGTACTCGGGCTTGATGTCCTTGCGGGGGATGAAGCCGTTGATGCCGTCAGGGTTCTGCAGCGTGGCGATGTCAAACGCCTCTGTGTCCTCCTCGCCTCCGCCCTCGTCATCGTACGTGATGATGTTTTCCCGCACGTCTTCCTCCTCAAACACGATCAGGGGTTCCTTCTTCTGCCTCTTCAGGGTTACAAACAGTACCACAATGACTGGGGAAAAAATAGCATGGTTAGATTACACTGTCGAACAGCAGCCCCTTTGTAAGTAATTATTGCATCCCCGAGCCCTCCGCTTTTCTGCTGGATTGTTGCAAACTTCTGCATTTTCAGTGCTCCTTGCTAGGTAAAAGCAGTGATGTTTGTACAGAGAACTGATCTGAGGCTTTCTGTCTGGGCAGCATGCCACTGCTCTTACTAATTGCTCATTACTGCAACACTAATTCAAGGGATGTGTTTGTGGGGCCCCAAGTGTTGCAGAACACTGTGACACTGCCTTTGAGCAGCCCAAGCACATGAATATCTGCAACAAAACAAAGATGAATCTTTATACTCTCCTGTATGCCAAAAGCTTAACTCTAATTCCAAGTGGCATTTCCATTAAAATGGAATTTTTTTAAGCAAAACCTCCAAAGACGTATTTGCTTCTGCATTCTCACTTCAAATTTCTATAAAGTACAGTATATAAGAAAAGAAATACTATAAAATACTACAGGGAAATTAGAAAATATTGCATATTTTTTTTTAAATCATCAGAAAACACTTTCTTAAAAGCAGGTCTTCCAAGCCACTCATCTGTCTTCAACACAAGATGGGTTTGAGGGAAATAACTGGCAGGGGTGATTAATCCCGGCTGACCTCAATAAGGAACTTGTCATCCAGGGAAGATCACAGAACTTAGAACTCTAAGACATGACCTCCTTTAAGCAGTGTCCCTGATTAGCGGGCACTAGGCCACAGGAGGACATTCTCCAAGCACATCTACAGAAATTCACTGGTGTTTAGTATTGAAGATACCATAGAAGCCCAGAAAGGTTTAGGATGGAAGTGACCATAAAGCCCACCCAGCCCCACCCCAGCCATGGCAGGGACACCTCCCACTGTCCCAGGCTGCTCCAGCCCCAATGTCCAACCTGGCCTTGGGCACTGCCAGGGATCCAGGGGCAGCCCCAGCTGCTCTGGGCACCCTGTGCCAGGGCCTGCCCACCCTGCCAGGGAACAATCCCTGCCCAATATCCCATCCAGCCCTGCCCTCTGGCACTGGGAGCCATTCCCTGGGTCCTGTCCCTCCAGCCCTTGGCAATTGTCTCTCTCCATCTTTCCTGCAGCCCCTGCATGGCCACCCTGAGCTCACCCCAAAACCTCTCACAGCACATCAATACTGCCTATAAAAATTAATTTCACCATCTTGTAGCTGAGGGCAGGATTATTTTTTAACACAAGCCCAGAGGAGCAGCAAGGAAGGAACATTTTTTACCCAGCAGAATGACGATGCAGGCCAGGATGGCAATGAGGGCGCCGGTGCTGAGCCCCGCGTTGAGCACGTAGGCCTCGGCGTTGCAGGACAGCAGGGAGCCGCTGCTGTCACAGCCGCACACGCGGATCGTCAGCGTGTTGGTGCTGCTCAGCGCGGGCACACCGCCGTCACTGATCACGATTGGAAGGAGGTACAAATCCTGCTTCTGGCGACTGAACCCTTCCCGTCTGACCAGCACGCTCGCTGTGTTATCTGCGTGAAGAAGAGAGAAAATCATCGTTAATTTTTCCAGAGTCGTCGTCTCAGGCGATATTGAGAAGGAATATTATCTCGCTGCAATGGCTCTCAATTTTCAGGGGCTTTAGTGTTATTTCTACAACACACCAGTAAAAAGTGTCATCTTTCAAATGACTCAAGAGCAATTATAGGATTGTATTTAATTCATACATCACCACACTTAGTTTTAATTCCTTAACTAACACAACCAACACAGATAATCTCTGTCTGATAGCATCCTTTAGTACCTGTAACTTTCTGAGAAAGTCACTACATTTTTTCTGCTACCCAAATGGCTGGACCTTCCTACTGTCTGAGCTGGTTTTATTGTTGCTCCAGAATTAAAGCTTTCAATGGAGGGGTAAAACCCGTATCTCCCTTATGTATTCTTGGAGTCACTCCTAAAAGCATGGTAGATAGATATCTGTCCCCAAATGGATTCTGATAATGAGACTCCCACCAAAACAAAAGCCAATATTTGCTTAGTATGAGCAAATTTGACCCTTGTTCTTTCAGTAAGAAATACTGAAGGTAACACTGTTTTATCAGAATCTAATTTTCACCCAAACTTCCAAAGCCAGAATTCAGAGAGCTAGATCATACACACAATATGTCTGGGCACATTCTTGAATACAGTGGATGTGAGGAAGCATTAAATTACAGAATCAAAAATGCTCCGAGTGGGAAGGGGACCCACAGGGATCCATGAGTCCAGCTCCTGGCAGTATTTCTGTAACTCTCTTCCCACTGTCCTCATGAGAGGTGACCTGCCTTAGTGCAGGGGACAGAAAACAAGCTGCCATTTCAGCACAGGACATTTTGGATGGTCCTGCACACTTCCTCTGTCTAAAGCCTTGGAAAGGAGACAGTGTGGGATGACACCCTGGGCTAAGGCAGCCTGTGCTTCCCACTCCCAGGGGAACACCTGTTCCCAGGAGAACAGGGCTCCCTTGTTGTGCCCCTCCTCTCTTGCTCTCTCAGTTCCCCTGAACCCAAGGTTTATAACAGTTGTAGACATCCCAAAGTAAATAAAGTGAAGCAATCATATCTGTGGTTTTCAGACCATCAAAAGCCAGTTTATATTGAAGATTTATTCCTCACAACCTTTCCTGGTTTGCCATGTTCTTTATTTTTCACTATATAACAGAAAGGTGTGTGTGGGGGGAAAGAGCAGTTATTTTATCTGCTCAGGGAGGGCTGTTCACCTCCAAAGGTACCCACTTTACTGCTGCCTCAGGCTTCTGCACATTAATCGTTTTCCTGTTGAAGAGTCAGCATAAATCCCAGAATTTAATAATGCAAACCATAAAACCTCTTCTAATGATCTAATCACTGTGATTTCCATGGAAATTTGTGAATAAATTATACCCAAAGAGAAGTGTTCTTGCCTTGTATTAACCACCCTTGCAGGCAGTGCCCCTGGTGTAAGACAAGGTCTGAAACTGTTCCCAAATTTGGTCAATCTATGGGATGAGAAGGATGTTTGCACTGCTTGACTCTCCAAGGAACTTCACCAGAAAGGATGAATATTTTAGGTAGGAGCTGTTTGTTACACACCAAATGAATCCATCCCCCATATCTACCCCTGTCCTGCCAGCCCACACTCCCAATGCCCTGGGCATGACAGAACTGTTGATTTTTGGTGCTGAGTTTCACAAAAAGAACAACTGGGTAGAAAACAAGTTGTTCTCCTTTGCACAATGTCACATTTGCTAAGGACAGAGACACTGATAAAAATCTGATTATTACTTGTGGCTCTTGGAGGTGCCCTTTGTCTCCATCAGAGTCCTCTTAATCTCCTGAATGTTTACATGAACCATCTAAACTTTGAGGCACAATTTTTTACAGGATCTTGGTGATATCAATGTCTGCATCACAGGAGCCTTATTTTTTAGGACTTTAAATTAATGGCCCCATAATGATTTGGTACAAATAGGAATACAACATCTAATATCTATTAACCTATCAGCTAACTTGAACTAATATATTGATCCAGAATAAAACTATTCCACAGAGTCCTCTAAAAATACAACTAATAATTCATTTCCTCAATGGGACAACCAAGATCTGTTCCATTAAATGAAAAATCACAACAGGACAGATTATCTTTGTGGCAAAAAATATCAACATCAACAGGGGGCTGAGCTACAGCTGCCTTGAGGCTGCAAAAGCCATGTGTAATGAATGACAATACCATATATTAGTATATTTAGTCTATGGCTATACATATATTTATATTTATATTTATATTTATATTTATATTTATATTTATATTTATATTTATATTTATATTTATATTTATATTTATATTTATATTTATATTTATATTTATATTTATATTTATATTTATTTATTTTTATTGCCTTTTGCCAGCTGAAATAGTCTTCCTAGTTGGAAATAAGAAAAGGACAGCAAATTATTCAGCTGTTATACAGACTGGTCTGGTCCACTCCAGTCACTTACACTAAGTAAAGCTGATTTTGATCCAATGGCTGATTTATCTTTTTTAATGGGAAGTGATTTTTAGTTTAACAAAAATTTTTAAAAAGAAAAATCTGATCAACATGCCTGGTTCAATTTTAAAAAGGACTACAATACATCAAGCCTAAAAGGTCATTTTTTAAACTTTTACTGTTTATGTTCATTTCCCATATTTAGAAGAAACATAATATCCATAAGAGGAAAAAAACCCCCTTTCTTACCTAGATAAAAGATAACATATAATCCTAGCTAATATTCTCATCCTTGCTTTTTTATTATTTTCAAGGCCCAGGAGCACAACTATAATCCTGGTAAAATGGCATTTTTTAAGCCAACAGAAGTTAAATGTCAATACCAGCTTAAAACTATTACTTAACACATATGAGAACTACCTGACTGTCAGTCTAATGAACACAATGGGGGTTAACACAAGAAGGAGAAGAACAGTCATCTCAAGGCCATTCCCAAAATTTCACATTCTTCTAGCTATGATTGTCTTGGCTATCTAATACCCAAAGGTGTTGCAAGTGAAGAGTCCCTGTGATCTCCATGAAATCTTCACAATGAGAAGCTAAAATTGCATTATTTATTGGTGATCCCTATACTGATCTCCCTGACCTTTGATTTTTGTCTTTTTCTCTGGTGATCTTATTGATGGCTTCTAATTTTTCCTGTGTGCATAGGCAAATGTAGCTCAGCTTCTGGGGGCTTGTTAACACATAGATTGTGTAAGGAGGATTCTAGATTACAGGAGCTGATTGCAGTGTGAATTTTATCACCTATATCAGGTGTGAGTGCTGACTCAGCCAGAAAACAGAACAATTTCAAGGGTCCAGCTATCTAAAATCCTTACCTTACCAGGAGTGGCAATCACTGTGGATAATCCATGGCAAAATCCTTTGACTTGATTATTCGTGTGTTTCAAAATTATTTTGTTGAAAATGTGTGAAGAATATGTTTGAGTTTAAAAGAGGACTTTAGTAATTGATTCTCAGGGGCTCTCAAGTTTAATTTCAGGCTCTGTAAAGCTCTATCTTGTGAATTTGGGACTGCAGCCCTTCCAGGGATGGCAGGCTGAGGTAACCCAAGGAAAGGGCATCTCAGCACAGGACCCTGCAGGGTTAAAAGTAGGAAATCAATTTACTCAAAATCTGCCTCTCTGCTGTGAAATGCCATGAGCCTCTGCTGCTCTTCTGAAGGCCTGACTTCAGTGGGAGCAGAACTGAGCAGAGCCCAGGCAGACAGTGCTGCTTGTTTATGAGCTATAATATACAGAAACAGTGCAAAAGTAATTCTGTGTTTTATCCCAGCGTGGGCTAAGCCATTATCTCATGTTTTCTATGGGAGATGGGCTCACAGCTGAAGACTTGGTAACACAGTGGGTTATTAATAGGATGTAGAATGTGATTATGCTTTTTTGGATTACTGCAATATGTGATTACTTTCAGGAGATGGTAAAAAGAAACTCTATTAAATGATAATTATGGGACTGTATTCACTTTAAAGTTCTGTAATAGGCCCAAACACTAGAGTTTTCATTAACTGTTCTCCACAGTTAATAAAGCCCTTTTTCTCTGAAAGTAGTAATTCCCTCTGAAAGCTGTGGCATGGCTTACAGAATACTTAGACTTACAACTGAAAAAAAAAAATTTGAATGACCATGGACATTATTTGACTTGCAAATGGTAACACACTCTCCCTGAGAAGTTTTTTTATATGGGAGTACGCAGAATTTAAATTTTTTGACTCTGCTCTCGTATAATTTACTTAAAAAAAAAAAACCTCACAGGAAGTACATAAATTAACAACATCATTGCACCAAGGATTGAACAAAATGAGGGAAAGAAAGGATGGAAATGGATGAATTTCCTCAGACTATACATAAAAGAAAATTATATGAGAAGATTCAGTCCTTTAATACTGTCTTGTTGAAATAATCTTTTGCAGTATTGTCAGGTAGAAACATGACATTAAACTGACATCATAATTTCAACTACAACACACTTTTATCTAGGTTAATTTTGTCAGCAACAAATTTGCTGCACATGGAAATGAAGGATGAAAGGGATTGGCTGGAGTCAGGAACCATAACACCACTGAGATTATCTCCATTCTGATTTACACTTCCTCTGCTAGATTATATCTAGCAGATTATATGACAGATTATAATCTTGCTAATCTATTTTCATTTTGATGTGTTGACTATAAAATGTATTTTTTGGTGAAACTTGGCCTCCAGGTCTCAAGCAAAGAATACATGTTTTATTACTCCTCCCTAAAAATACACATATGAATTTTTCAAAACTAGTGTTTTACTACTTTAAAGAGAATAAATATATGCCCTGCACTGGTTCCTTTGTGAATTGCTTGTGTGTGTACAAGTGTCAAGCACTAGGCAACAGCATTACTTTGATCAGTCAGCAATAACAGAGATTTTGTTTGGGAACTCTGATGATAATTACCCTCCCTTCAGATGCTGAGAGAGATACAAAGTGTGCCTCAACAGAACAGTTTTTACTGAAATCATGTATCTGGATTGTGCTGCCTTTTGTACTTCTAGCACTCTTGGATTCATTATTTAAACCAGTTCAACCGAGTTTTACTATTCAGAAAACAGTCAAGTTTCCTTCAAACATTAAAGCTTGCTAATCAAAACCAATTCCTTAAAAGCTGAAACAGTTTTTGCCCTGCGAAGGGAAATAAAATGAAAATAGAATGGAATTTCTGTAAAATGGAAATAAAAAAATTAACATTGAATCAGAATATAATGAAATAAATTGAGTAAATAAGTAAACTGGCCAAGACTGTCTTTTTTTTTTCAGTTTACCCACCTCCTCTGGCTCCCTCAACCTCTGTCAAGTTCAGGTCACTGATGTTATTATGTTGTGATCCATTGAATTTTGACACTCTCCCAGGCCTGAGGTTCTCTGCTTACAAATTTCTTACATCTTGCCATCAATTTGAATGCAAAGCTCTACTTTATTTTGTGAATACCAAATGGGCAAAGGGATCAGGATATTCAGAGCCTGAGACAGCCAATGGCCAACACAGGTATGTTCCACAGCACAAATCCCCATTTCATTTCCTGCACTGGGCAATGATTTGATTCTGTTGGGAATTTAGCCCATGTCTCTTGTGATCCATAATTTACAAAAGCTGGCATGCACAGTGGTGAACAAATACAAGTAGCCTAATAATTTATGCTGTCTCAGCTAATTTTAGGTTTCTCTAAATCAAGGAGATCTGCCAATTCCATTTACTGCGTGCTTGGCAGTGGTTTTATCCTCTTCCTGGGAGATAAAATGGCAGTGGATTCTAATCCTGGTGGGTATTATTATATAATTTAAAATACGCATTCAAGAAAATTCAAGTGAGTTAACAAACATCCCACTTTCCCAAAACATCCTTGCACCTCAGCTGTATGCTTTTGCCTTCCTCCCATAAATCCTGGAGAAAGACACTCTACCAAAGTTAATGACTGCTGTTGCATGACATTACATTGGCCTTTTGTTCTACTTTGTCATTTCTTTGGATTCTGGTAGAGTAGGAATCTTCACACAAACCTCTGTTGTCTCTGAGAGTAAAATTTGGATTATGAATAATTTCAGGTGGTAAACTGAAGATAAATCTTGGTCCATTGGCCGAGTCATCCTTGTCATCAGCACTAATTGTAATAAATTGCTGTAAAAGAAAAGCGCTCTGTAAACAAACAGCTCCTTCTCTGGGAACATCACATAAAGGCAGCATTCTGAGACAGCTCTTGACTAAGAACTGTAAAATAGCAGAACCCCCCCTCAAATATAAATATAACACAGAGCTGACTCCAAATTACAACAGGCAATCTTTAATTACTATTGCATTAACCACCCCAGAGTTACAGCTGTACAAGAACACACCTTCAACATTCTTATACACGAACATGAATTAATGGTAACACAACAGTTTAAATAAAATTCTGCAGAAAACTCAGCAGCTGAGAAAGTCCTTTTTAAACTGCTACACTGACTGCAAAGGCACAGATCATGTGCAGAGCTATTTCTCTATGATCCTAACCCCTCCTCCTCACAGATTGCCAGGAATAAATCTGTTGGCCAAACTATACAAGCACCACACTAGGATTCTTCCTATAAGACATTGAGTATTTCCATAATATCCAAACCAGTCTCACAACTGGAAAAGCTGCTCCCAGCCAGTTCTACTGCCCCCGTGCTGGTGGGTACTCCCAGTCAACACCAATCCCGCTCTGTGCACAAAGCACTGGATAACTGCAGACAGCAGTTCAGAAATCAAGTGCCTTTCTGGGTGCTCGAGGCTTTCTGACCAAAACCTCAAAACAGATGTTCATTTACTCCCTTTCACTGGAGCTGACAGGACAAAACTGGGTTAACACCCTGAAGGAAGAGCCGTGTGTGCAGAGAGGTGGGGGGAACAGGGAAGCAGTGGACAGAGGAAAGGGAAAGTGGTGGGAACAAGAAAGGTGGTGGGGACAGGAAGGTGTTAGGAACAGGAAAGTATTTGGGACAGGAAGATGGTGGGCACAAAGCAGTGGGCAGAGAGAAAGGTGTTGGGTTCCGGGAAGGTGGGCACAGGGAAGGTGGAGCAGAGGAAGGTGGAGGGCACAGGAGGGGGTGGGCAGGCCATACCTGATTGCTTCGGGCATTCTCACACACAAAGGCTTCATAGGCCGCCGCAAACTTGGGAGCATTGTCATTGACATCAACGACCTTGATTGCAACGGGAACTTTGGCTTCCTGGTGCTGTTTGTCTGCAGGAGAGGCAACACTGAGATGAGACAGAAGCAGGAAAACCCCTTAAACAAACAAATTCCCAGCTGCATCCAAGGAAAGATCAAATATGCTGAGGTATTTCTGCTGAGATTTCTTGCAGTTTATCAAACTGAGACAATTGGAGGATTACAGGATTCGTGCCACTGATTCTAAAATACCTCAGTGAAATACTCACGGACTTCAACTGCAAAGACAGAGATATTATGCCAAGCCATTTCTTCCCTATCCAAAGCCTTTATTGTCTTGATATTGCCATCTTCTGCATTAATAACAAAATATCTTTCAAGATCGGTGTGTCGATCAATTGAGTATCTAAAGAAGATTGAAAGTCAGTAATTAGAGAAAAGGACTTGGGAGTTCCATGCATCCAGATTTGTTCAATATATTTACTATTTCTAAATAACTGTAAGAAGTACACCTATTGTTGCCCTCAATACCATTGTCAAAAGGACAATATGTATTCTTTTAAAAGGAGAATCACCTGGTTGGTTTCTACATTTAGAAAAACAGTACATCAGAATGTTTGTAATAAGTGAAAATTGCTGGTCTTTGAAGTCTCTATATCAAAGCCCTAATATACTCTTTATTTTCTTCGCTTACAAAACATGATAAAAATATCTACCGAGATAAGTTTTCTCTTCTGTTTCATATTAATCGTGGTGATCTTTTAAGTCTTCCAATCTTTGGTTTACACAGAACATTAATTGATCATAGCAATTTATCAAATACTATCCACTCTACACATTTTTACACTTTTATAAAGCTCTGGCTTTCAAAACTTCATGCTGAAATCCTTTGAAAGTATACCCACAAAAGAGGTCTTCACAATTTAAGTTACACTGAGAACATGACAAATAAAATTGAACTAATAGAAGGCTAATATAAGGTCAGAATTCTTAACTGGCAGGGTGGGCAGGCCCTGGCACAGGGTGCCCAGAGCAGCTGGGGCTGCCCCTGGATCCCTGGCAGTGCCCAAGGCCAGGCTGGACATTGGGGCTGGAGCAGCCTGGGACAGTGGGAGGTGTCCCTGCCATGGCACGGGTGGAATGAATAAACTTTAAGGTCCTTCCAGCCCAAACCATTCCATGATTCTGTAATTCCAAGAGGATCCAATGTAACTGCAGAAAGTAGGGGTCTGTATGGGCTTTAACAATTAACACTTTAACAATTAACAATTACCTAGCCCAATCTCTAATCTAAATCTTAGAGTCTGATATTTTGAGAAAAATCTATGCTGTGATAACAGGACAAGATATTTAAAATTTAATTTAGAATAGAGTCTACCAAAGATGCCCTGAAGTGTATTTTAATTAGACACAGCTATAGTATGATACAGGCTTTGAGAATACACAGGCTTTGATACTGGCAGTTTATGGAACAAAGGCACAAAACCAATGTTGGATGGTTAAAGTTTCAATTATCTGGGTGTCTGCAGATCTATCATACTTCCTTCAGAACTTGCATAATAGTCCCAAAAGCTAATGCTCAGAAGGAAACAGGATGCAGCAAACCTTATAGCACTGTTGGCAGCATCCGGGTCTTTGGCATGTACTTTTCCAACCACAGTACCAGACGCTGCATTTTCCTGTACTTCAAAAATGTAACTTGGCTTCAAAAACACTGGTGGCTCATCAGCATCTTCCACTGCTATTTTCACTGTCACTGTGTCCTTGAAGGGCCCATTGCTGATGAACTTGGGGTCGATGTGGACATTGGCTGCCTCCACCTTCAGGCTGTAGGACTTTTTGGTTTCATAATCTAAGGTCTGTGAGAAAAAAGAAGACAGTGCATTCCAGAGTCAGGGAAACCAGGCTGTGAGAGCAGCAGGCAGTGCCCTAGTGTTCAATGACATCAAACAAATGTGAGCATCTGTCAACAAGCTTGGACTGAAATGTGTGTATTTAAAAACATAAAGACTCAAATGGAAGGAGCTACATTCTATGTGTGGAGCAGCATAGGAGGGCACTCAAAATATCACCACAGAGTCCTGGTCTCGCTCTTTGCTTGCTGTATCACTGAGGAAATCACCTGCACTGGAAAAATTAACCTTGTCTCCATGCAGCCTTCCAGGCAGCACAAAAGAGCAAGGGATGGTAAAGGGGCTTCCACAAGAGGCCTGGCTTTATCCAGGCTGGCAGGCATTCCAGGTGGATGTGGTTTGAAGTGCTCCTGGGTGCACCATGAGATAGCACACAGATAAGTTAAATTATTTAGATAGTGGGGAAAATACGAAGACTGTTTGCAGTGCTTTCATTCCTGTGGTTCTCTCCAGCCACAGAACTCATAACACTTCCTAAAGGGGAGGTGGAATAATACCCCATGGGACAAGTCCTTTTGGGAGCCTGATTAAAGCCACAGTGCCTCTGCACCTGCATTGGCATGAAGTGGCTGCACGGTTGCACCTCAAAATGATGACGAAGGTGCCAACCACAATTCACGAAGTATGTTAGCACCAGAGACTGGGTGGAATGACAGCTCACCCACATTTCAAAACACAAAAAATCCACTCCCACCTCTAGAACAGAGACATAAATTAAACCAGGGCAGTTTTGAGCAGAAGAGACCTCTGGGTCCCTTCCTGAGGGACTGCTCCAAAGGGCAGGACAAGGCTGACCAGAAGTTGCCCAGGCCTTCTCCTTTGAGTTCTGATTATCTCCCAGAGAGACAAATAGCTCTAAAGATACAAAGGGCAAAATGATAATGCTTGCATAATAATAATATTTATGTTCTGTAATTTGCAATTTAAAATTAATTTGATAACGCTTTCAAAGCTCCTGTTGATGGGCTGTGTGTGAAATCCCCTCTGCTGCTTTTCTCATAGCCTGTGACTCCTTCAGAACACTATTGTGGACAATGCACAGCTGAAGAATTCAAACTATAGGGCATGAGGCTTTTCAGACTGAACATAAAGCAACAGTGAATGTCTGCTACTTATCAGCACTAGGCAAAACTTCATTAACAATGAAGCTGATGGCATCATATTTTACCGTGACTTTTTATTATGAATTCATTTAGTTTGTGCAATTAATCCACTGTACAGTATTTATGTAACTCTTCTTGGTTATTTTCTTCCATTCCAATTCAGCTAATGGGGAAATGGAATATTAAGAGTTAATCACACCTTGAGAAATGAATTAAGTGAAATTTGCATTTACTAATATTTTAGCTTAGGTGGTAATCCATTATTACCAAATATTCTGTCAGCAACAAAAACTACAGAGCAGTAGGCAACACTTACCTTCTTAAGCTTCACAACCCCTTCCTGAGTCTCATAATCTGTGGTGATTTCAAACATGTCCATGCCATCTCCATCGATGATGCTGTAGGCCACCAAGCCATTCTCCCCAATGTCAGGATCTTTGGCCTTCACTCTCCCCACTTCCTCTCCTGGGACAGCTGCTTCTGACACCGACATCTGGTACACACCTGGGCCAGGGAGAACAGGCGTGTGCCCAAGTGAGCAGGCTGCTCCCCACTTGTGTGTTTAGTCCTTGAACTCAGAAGTTCCAAACAAACACAGTGATTTTTGGTGTTTTCAACCCCCCTGAAGGAATGTTGTGTTGTGTTGTGCTCTGTTCTGTTCTAAAGAGCTCTGAGCAGCAAGTCAGCTGTGAAACCTTAGCCCACATGGACAATGTGTAGAACATGACCTCCTCCCTGTTACCCTCTGCTCAGAGAGGGCTGAAAAGGACAACCAATCACCCAGAATGCAAAAACTGTTGTGGCATCATGGTTACCATCAATAGCAGAGATGTTATTACAAAAATGGAAGGAAAACTCTCACATGGCTCATGGTAAAACCTTCACCTCTGTTTCTCATTTCTGCCCATTCATTCAAAAGCCATAAATTATATACAGTGAATTGGATAAATCCTGTCTGCTGTGCTGGCTTAAGTACAAATCTGCTGCTTTCTGTGGCTTGAATTTGGAATGTGAATGTAGAGGAACAGTAATTATCAAAATTTCACACCACAGAGAGTATGAACCAATTTGGATGTGATTTCATGCCGAATAAAAATGGCTTTTCCACAGCAAGCTCCAGTAGGAAAACCATCCCCAAAAATCCCTGGGCATTTAGGGACACCAGAGGAGAGCAACACTGATCCTGAAAAATTCTCTCTCCAATAGTTGTCTTTTAGGAACTTTTGATTCCAGAACTTCCCCAACACCCTCAAGAGTTCAGATAATATAACCTGATCCTAAATATATAAATCTACATCAGCATTTTTTGCCACATCATCAGCAGTAATAAATTGGGGAGGGAAGAAAAAAAGGAATGATAAAATAAAATATTTCCCTTTTTAATTGCTCTTTTTTGCTCCATGTTCCACCCTAGGAACATCAGGAGACTTACACCAGGCAGGGACTTGGCTCATTACTCATAAAAACAATTGCCACATGTCATTGAAATAGGTCATTAACTCCAGTCACAAAGAGCCCAAAATTTAAGCATATAACTCATTAACAGCTTGAGCAATGAACATTAAAAATAACCAAAAAAAAAAGGAAAATAAGAAATATAAAAATATCAATCATTTGTCTGTTTATACAGACAGCTAAACCCTGATTTTGAGTTACAAAGCATTCCCAATTCAGATTTAACCTGGGGGGGAATGATCAAGTAGAGGAACTGCTTTTGGGCATTTCTGATAATTTAAAATGTTCTTGGAAAACACTCAGTAAAGGGGCTTGAATTCATAGAGGTAAATCCATCATTTGACAGAGTTAACCAAATATTGTATCCTGGTGTCCCAGGTTATGATCTGGAGTGAAAAGGCTTGTTTGTAAGGTACATAAACCCTGATTTTTTAGGATTTAATCCTCTTCTGTTTGAAGAGTAGGTAATGCTGACACAGATTTTTACATTCAGCTCTTGTATGAGGGGCCAGGGAGCTGCAGCACTGGAAGAAGAGCTGTCAGAGCTGTTAGAGGGATGGCCATGGCCAGGATGTGTCAGGGTAAGAAGTGCTGCTCAGAGGAGAAGCACAGTGGACCGAGATGGTGTCTGCATTGCACTCAAAAAACCCCAAACCTAGAGATGAGCTGCAGAACAGATGTGTGGGCCCATTAATGTGCTTCCAACCAGCTGTGAAGGCTGAGTCTGGTAATGTCAACCCTGATTAATTTTATATGTGAAAAGTAAATTGCTCAGGTATAAAAAAAATTGCTGTATTTGACCTCCATTAATACATTATTAACAATGAAACAATACACTTTAACAATTAAAAAATTGTAATTGTGCTAAATTTAGTTTGTTTTGTCATGGTAAATATGAGTCTTGGAGAATATATACATATATGTCATGTCTGTCTTCTCATATAAGTTATACAGCATGGCCCAGTAGCTTCAAAAATGAAGTGTAGGGTCAGGAATGTTTTCAATTTAATCCTGGCTCTAAAAATGTCTCATTTTGCAACACAAAGTAAATAATCCAGACAATAAAGTTCCATATGTTACCAGCAAAAAATGAGTAACTAATACTTCTTAATTGACGTGTGCTGAATCAGTTATTGCCTCTTCAAGCCTTGGGTGTGTCTGGTACTTCACAAACACGAGTCCTGGCAGGAGGTAAGAGACGTATTTTGCAGGTACTCACTCTGTGGGAACTTTGGTGGGTTGTCATTGACATCTGTAAGTGTAATTGTCACTTTGGTTGTCCCTGAGAGGCCTCCCATGTGTCCTCCCATGTCCTTGGCCTGTATCACCACGTGGTACTCTTCCTTGGCTTCTCTGTCCATGTTGGGAAGGGCAGTTCGGATGATTCCTGCAGGCACAAAGGAAGGTGGCACACACACATTTAATGAAAACCTGGCTGCTGCACTTGGAGTGCATTAAACACAGCAATATTTGCAGTGATGATGGTGGTTCTGCTTTTCCTGAGCATTGCTGTAAGGAAAGCAGCCCTAATTTTCCACACAGACAACAGGCCTGGAGAACTAGAGCTGAGCACAGAGACAGCGTTTCAATCATCACAGCATACAGAACACACAGAAATAGCATCAGCTTTCTGGTACAGAAGCTCCAGCAAATGCCAGGAGACCAACGTGCTGCAGAGCAGGAAGCTTTGCTCAGACACATCAGTACATTTAGCTCACTTTGATGCACTCTGGTCATGAGGTGCTGCTCAAAGAAACTCTTCAATAATACCTGTTTGAGCCTCCACCGAGAAGTAGGGTTGACCTTCAAGGATACTGTAAACCAATTTGGCACTGTTCCCATAGGTAGGGTCATCAGCATCTGAAGCTGTTACCTGAATAACTGATGTACCTAAAAATGGAGAACAAACACAGGAGGGAGAGTCAGAGGCAAACATGTCTGGAAGGACTGTGCAGAGACTCTTTCAGTCATAGCAGAGCTATTCTTAAATTTTTTTTGTTTCCACATTTGGTAAATAAAAATCAAAATTACTTGACAATTTCTATATAGCAAAATATACTTGTACAACCCAAAACCATCTGTCACCAGCTGTGAAGTGGATTAATGTTCTAAGCAGCGAAGATATAAAAGTCAGCAGTCACTCTGCACCGTTATGCTTTTTCCCCTCAGTAGTTTAAGCCTTATATTGCTTTGGTTGTTAGACAGCCAAACAACAGAGTTTTCCTTTACATTTTTCTCAGTAAGTTTCAGACAAATCATTCCTGTAGAAATCTCTGATATAGACACATGCTCAAACAGAAGATGAAAATGGAATAGATGGTGAGGCAGTAACTTCCCAGCTTTATTACACACCCCTGCCAAAGGAATGATCTCCGTGTTGACCCCAGAGGATTCACACTCCATAAATTCCAGGGGACTCTTATGCTCCTTCCTAGGAGGAAAAATAGTTCTATTCTAGGAATGTCTCTCAGTTAGGAGCTGTGCAGGGTTTGATTTGGGCAGCAGATTAAATACATCAAGTGAATCACTGCCTGAACACAAAGTAAATTTTACATTTTATTTTGACAATAAGAATGAAATAAAGTCAAGATGTCCTGACAGTGCAGCACCTCCCACAAGGACAGTGCCTTTCTACTCACCTACATTTGATCTCTCGGGCACATTGGCATGGTAGTTTTCATGGAGAAACTCGGGTGGGTTGTCATTTATGTCTTGAACTTTGACAATGAATTCAGAAGGGGGTTCCAAAGGTCTGTTCGTGTTCCTGTCCACAGCCTGAGCAGTCAGGGTGTACTGAGCTCTCTCCTCCCGATCCAGTGTCTTGGTTGCATGGATGTTCCCTGATTTGTCATCAATAACAAAAATGATTCCTGCTCCTTCACCTGAGAGAATGTATTTAATGTTTCCATCTCCAGAATCAATATCTGAATGAAGCTACAAAAGGAGAAACAGACACACCTTAACAAGGGGGCACACATTTCCTGGATGTGCTTATGAAACAAAGAAGTACAGGAAATTGCTATCATTTCACAGTTTTCAACAACTGTGGCTTCCACCAGGCAGTAATCCACACCCAGGGACATGCTGTGACCACATGTACCCTGCATCTAGGGCAGTGCCAGCCCAGACATGCCTCCTGCCACATGCAGGGTGCTGCTAAACCCAAAGTTTCAGATTTAAAGAAGAGAATACACAAGAAGATACTTATAGCAGGATCTATATTCACATGAAACCGGTAGGAGGACTAATTTTTACAAACATTTTGTACACTTCAATGAATCAAGTTCTACTGGGTTGCATGTAAAAAGCTGTTAAATGACAAATTGATTGATTTAAGTGATAAATGAGTGAGCCCAGCTGTACCCAGGTGTGCAAGAAGGCCAAGGGCACCCTGGCTTGTAGCAAGTACAATGAACTCGAGGGCTGTGTCCAGTTCTGGGCCTCCCTGTTCAGGAAGGACATGGAGGGGCTGGAGTGTGTCCTGGGCAGGGAACGGA
>NC_031780.1:19737595-19796222 GCF_001522545.3 Parus major | reverse complement strand
GGCTGGGCCAGGGGAGGCTCAGGGGGCACAGAGCAGGAATTTCCCCATGGAAAGGGAGCTCAGGGATTGGAAGTGCCCAGGGAGGTTTGCAGTGCCCATCCCTGGAGGTGTCCCAGGAAGGGCTGGAGGTGGCACTCAGGGCTCTGGGCTGGGGACAGGGTGGGGATTGGGCACAGCTGGGACTCCTTGGGCTGGGAGGATTTCCAGCATCAGAGATTGTGGGATTCTGTGTGATTCTGTGACAGCCAACCAGTTTTTAATTACATCCTCTCTAATATAAAAGAAGCAACAAATGCTTACTAAACATTCTTAATTCCACAACCAGTGCACACTTCAGTTTGACAAATGAGGGAAACACTGAGCCAAATTTGATTTTATATTGACATCTACAAATTGCACCATTTTAAACCAGAATACCCAGCATGGTATTTGCTGACATTGATCCTGTTTCTCCTCCCTTTTTGTGCTGGGGTTAAGTCAACACTGGTCTGCTGCCCATTTACAAACTGGCAAATAGACTGATTTATTTATCTGTTTATATTTTACTAGCATTACACAGTAGCAGAATAAAAAAATAATTCCAGGAAGTGTGCACATAGCCACATGCACACAGATATTTACCTTCCTCTATACATAGCCCTCAATATATTTTACTGATAATTTGAAAATGAGAGGATCAAAAGATACCTATATTACTGAGCTGCTGGGTTAGACATTCAATTTTTAACTGTTGTTTTTAAAGACCTGAGAATTATATTTTTGAGACATATTTTGGCTCAAGTTGTTGATGGGGTTCTTGCTGTTTTGCTGAGTAACAGCCTGAACCTTCATTCAAGGAGTGCTGAGGTCAATGGAAATATTAGTATTGGCTTAGGTAGTACTTTGCTTAGCACCTCAACTGACCTACCAGAAAATGAAGATACAGCTTATACAGCACAAAGGCAACAGCAAAAACCACAAAATAATCCCCACAAACCCCCCTCAAAAAAGAATAAAAAATTTAGAATATTAATTGATGCCTGAAAAAGGAATTCTTTCTTACCCTTCCTACCAGCACAGGATCTGGTCCCGTGTACTCTTCTATAACAAAGAACTGGTTCCACACCCAGCCTCTTTTGGAACGGTGCAGGACTTGTCCCTCCTTGCCCTTCTCGTGGTGCCCGTGCAGCGAGGGCCGGGAGTGGTTGAGCCTCTCCGTGGTCAGGCCGTGGCTGTAGCACAGCACCCCCAGGCAGAGGAGAGCAGCGTGTAAACAATGGTCCTCCTTCATTTTTGGTTATTGTGTAGGCACAGGAGTATCTGAGAATCTACCCCTTCCACCTTGGAAGTCAGAACGTCTTGGGCCACTGAGGAGTTTCAGACCAACTGTTGTGCACATAGGATGCCACCACACATTAAACACATCACCTTAATGCTCTGCAGCTTCCCAGCTCAGTTCCTGGAAGAAGGGAAAATGGAAAAAATTGTCAATTCTTTCAGGATGTAGTAGGGTTTTTTTATTTAGCAAAACAAAACTGGACTTCCTTGGTAAATATCAAGGTAAGATTAAAATAAATACATCAATACTGATGAAATCCTGAGTAATGAGCAGACCTGGTGTTTTGCTACATGGAGCTGCCACCTTGCAGAATCTCCTGGCTGGCTTGTTTGGCCACTTAGTGGCTGGAAGTTGAAATATAGATAGGGAATCATACTTTCCCCTGATCCTTTCAAATAGATTTTGGCCAAGATGCAAGGTAACTGTAGAAACACCTAATTTAGACCTAATCCCTCTTTGGAGCTTAGATATAAGCCTTAGATATAAGCTGCTAAGGCAGAGGTCCAGATACAAGGGAGATCCCAAGACTGATCACGAATGCAATATTTCTGCACCAGCCCTTTCATGATCAACGGATCCTTGTGCTGAACATAAGCACCTCTGTTTTTTCTGGGCAGGAGCAGGGGCTGGCAGAGTTCCAAGGAGCTCCAGTTTGGATTTAGACCTTGGAAGTGCCTTAGAGGATCAAGGAACTATCAGCACTGATTGCCAGTGTGCTGCTCTGGGCTGGACACAATAAATGCCACAAACTAATAAAAATGCATTCAGATATTTCTGATAACAATTGATTTAACTATTTTTTCCTACTTTCCCTGGGCAACAAATTACCAGGATTACATTGATCTCCTACTTTCTAATACTTCTTAAAACACTAGGTCAGATTTAATATTTGAGGGAGAAATTGCATAATAAAATGAAACCTGAACTAAGCAGCCCTCAATCCATCACAAAGGCCACTTTCACTTGTCTCTGGGGTTTCCAACATATTCTCCTTGAGTCTTTGCACAACAACAAATTTTACAAGGTCCCTACAATGTTTGGTTTAGTTTTTGGTGGGATTCAACTTTACTCTTCTGCAATATACTGATAAAAATCTTGATGCTATATTTACACAGGCAAATGTATAAATATATGCTACCATCAGCTGTAAAACAGAATTATTTTTTAAATAAGGAGTTCTTACTCATATTTTCAGCAGAGAAAATGTGAATATAGGCAAAAGCTTGAAGCTACAGCACATTCTGTAACTCCAGCCACGGGCAAACATCTCACTAGTCCCAAACCCACTCATTTGGGGTTGTCTTTCTCACACCCTAAGCAGTCATGTCCTCCTTCCACATCCCTTTTACAGTTACATAAAAGTACATTGGCTGACAGGGGTTCATGAATAAGGAATGAAATATTTGGGTTTATTTCCCCAAAAAAGATCAGCTTTCAATTTACTGAAAACTGAAATCACTTCAACCACAGCACCAAACCAGCTCCAGCATAACGAGTGAAATGACATTCTCACACATAGATGCAAATATAGTGTGGCTTTCCCAAGCATATTTATTAAATAGATTTGTTGTATCCTTTTGACTTTTTCCTATTGTTACATTTTACTTGATTACTCACACCAGCATGGAATACATGAAAAGGAAAACCATTCCTATGATTTTGCTTAGGAAAATGCTTTCATTTGGACACAATGTATGTGTGTAAAGTGTGGAGCATAGGGTCTGTGTTTTTTGTTTCATGTCTCCATCTTGCTGAGGGATGAAAACAATGGAAGACTTAAAGAGCTTGAAAACTGAGATTTCACCTATTTTGGGCACTTGCCTTGCACCCAGCTTTGCATAAAAAAAATAAATCAAAAGCTATGGGATTTGTGCTGTAGGGATCACTCATGTGCAGCAGTTAGAGGGGACTGGAATGTTATAAAGAACCTACATACTCCAAACATGGAATATGAAGATATTCATAGACAGCTGTGCATTTTTAAACCTGTTGTGAAAAAATAAAAAATAGATCTGTAAATAAACGGCTTATGTTAGTAGATTTAGGGTGCATTTGAAAATTAAACTCACTGATAGTCATTCACCATTAACATCACAGAATGATCTCAGCTACAGACATAAGCAAACAAATCCCCCCACTCTTCCCCACCTCCTCAATACTGTTATGTAAACTAGTAAACACTTTATAATGTTGCTTAACTAGAATGGTAGAGCCAAGCTGATACACACAGTGCTTATTATCAGCTATTCAAGTGTGAAGTGCTGGAAAAAAATGTTAATCACAGATCAATGCTAATTTACTAAAAAGGATTTAAAGCAAAAATTGTTTATTATCTTTTGTTCTGTCCTCTACATGTCCATGTACAGAGATGAAGCAATAAGGTTCCATGTCTTTAAGCTAAAGAAGACTATTCTCTCTCATCCACCACTTCAGAGAATCCCAGAATCTCAGCATGGTTTGGGCTGGAATGGACTTGAAAGCCCATCCAGCCCCACCCCTGCCATGGCAGGGACACCTCCCACTGTCCCAGGCTGCTCCAGCCCCAATGTCCAGCCTGGCCTTGGGCACTGCCAGGGATCCAGGGGCAGCCCCAGCTTCTCTGGGCACCCTGTGCCAGGGCCTGCCCACCCTGCCAGGGAACAATCCCTGCCCAATATCCCATCTGACCCTGCCCTCTGGCACTGGGAGCCATTCCCTGGGTCCTGTCCCTCCAGCCCTTGGCAATTGTCTCTCTCCATCTTTGCTGCAGCTCCTTCAGGCCCTGCAAGGCCACCCTGAGCTCAGCCCAAAGCTTCTCCTCTCCAGGCTGAACCATCCCAGCTGTGGCAGCCTTTCCTCCCAGCAGAGCTGCTCCATCCCTCTGCTCATCCTGGAGCCTCCTCTGGGCTCTCTGCAGCAGCTCCAGCTCCTTGCTGTGCTGGGCCCAGCCTGGGGCAGCTCTGCAGGTGGAGTCTCACCTGAGGGCCAGAGGGGCACAATCCCCTCCCCTGCTGCCCTTGCTGGCTCAGCCCAGGGCAGGGGGATCTGGCTGGGTCAGGTCCCATTTGGGCTAAAAACAGGTCCCTAAGACCATTTGCTTCTGGTTGATAAAGTCAAAGGGCTCTGTGCTGGCAGCAGTTCCAAGCCGGCTCTTTAGGAAGGGACTCCCAGGTAAGACAGGCTGCCAGGAAAGCTGGAACTACAACAAAGTGTCCCTGGCCTCCTTATGTCCCTCCTCCCCTCCTGGAGGTCATGCTCTGCTCACTCACATCATGTTCACTGCAGCAGCAAAACCTCTGACTCCTATCCTCAGAAAATCTACAATAGCATAACTTGACTGGCTTCCACTGAAAGCTGTGAAATTACTTAAATTCAAACCAGCTACAGTCTGGATTTTCATGAACTACTTGTATTATAAAAGACAAGGTGCACAAGACACTCTTTAAGTTAAAGCTAAAATAAATTTCATTAAAAAATGAAAGAGTAGCATTAATAAAAAAAAAAATAAAAAACTAAACAAAAACCCCCAAATCTCTTTTTTGCTTTATTTTCCAAACAATCTATTTAAAACATTTCAACAATAACTCAGCTGCTGAAAGCCTACGGTTTCTTTCTATCTCAATCAGAAAACATGAAAAAAGAGCTAAACAATTTATAAAGCAATTCTTTTTCTCTTGGGGAAAAATACCTCATAATGCTGAGAGTTTGGAATACAGGTGTGAGGATGGCTGCTGGGCTGCTGCTCCAGTAAGCCATCTGAAAATTCTGTGTGCTGCACTTGGGTTCAGACACTGCACAGATTTGTCAGACTGATTTGCCATGAATGGTTGCAGCCTTTTTTAAAAAGTCACAATCTTTGAGGCATTTGGGTATTTCTGCCTGTAGTTAGACAACCCTCAGCTGCAGCAAAGCCAGTCTCAGGGGACACTTGGCCAAACCCTGCTGCTTTTGGCTGGGCTAGAGCCAATCTTCCCCCCAGTAGCTGCTCCAGAGGTGTGTTTTGGGTTTAGGAAGAGAACGATGCTGATCACACATTGAAGTTTGAGTTGGTGATGAGCAGTGTTTAATACTGAGTCAAGCACTTTTCAGCTGTCAGCAGGCTGCAGGGGAGGCACCAAGGGCTGGGAGTGCACACAGCTGGGATAACTGAGCCAAGCTGGCCACAGGGATATTCCAGACCTGTGCTCAGCACATAAACTGGGGGGAACTGGCCAGGGGAGTCTCAGGAGCTGGCTGGGCAGAAATCTGTGAGTGATGAGCAACTGCAGTGCACATCATTTGCTCAGTATATTCAAATCCTTTCTTCATTATCGTAATCACCATTTTCTTCCTTTTCTGTCCTATTAAAGTGTCTATCTCAATCCATAAGACTTCTCACTTTTACTCTCCCAAATCTCTGCCCCCAACCCCGGGGAGGAGCAGGGAGTGAGCAGTGTGTGGTGCTCAATTGCTGGCTGGGGTTAATCCACCACAAATCACATCCTGACTTTTTTACTTTATTGTTTAGAAGTTTGTGATGTATAATTTTGAAATCCCGAATTTTCCTAAAAAATCTGTAAGAAAAGCTGTTTCCCACTTCCTTGAGCATAGTAGATTCCAAGTTTCATAGAAACAGAATATCCTGAGTGGGAAGGGTCCCACAGGGATCACTGACCCAGCTGCTGTCCCTGCCCAGACCCCCCAGCAATCCCCCTGGCCATCCCTGGCAGCTCTGGCAGCCTCGGGGCCGTGCCCATTCCCTGGGGAGCCTGGGCAGTGCCAGCACCTCTGGGGGAAGCAGAACCTTTCCCTGCTCTGAGCCTGCCCAGCTCCAGCCTCTCCCTGGGCAGAGCAGAGCTCAGAGCTGCCCCTGGGGAGACTCAGACTCTGGCTGAACCAAGATGGACTTGTATTCAAAAGCATGAATTCCATTAATATATTTTAACTGTACACAAACAAATGTTGGCTATTTTGGTATTGAATAACAGATTATCAGGGGTAAAGGGTGAACAAGAGTTTATTAGCCACTACACAAGGTCTGATCTCATCAGCAAGGCAAATGAATACAGTGAAATCCCTGAATACCATTTGAGGCATGCAGGACAAAGGAATGTTTTAAAAGTCTAGTCCATACTCTGAAAAACCACTTGCATGGGGAGGTGTATATCAAAATGTCTGCATGGAAATAAAATATGTCCCTAAATAGCTGTGAGAACAGGCATGCTGGGCATTTCTAGCTGCACAGACAGCATGGCTGTGCTGTGTGCTTGTAGTTGTTAATACAAACCTCACCAGTTTCAATTTTAACAGAAGAAAAGTCTGTTCTTTGACCGTTAGAAACACCCATCGATATTCCTAATGGAAATATGCTGTTCATTTAAGAACTAAATCAAGAACATATCTTAACACCTGGAAAATAATATATCCATGTCCATGTGGAAACCATACTGCAAGCAGCCACTCTGCAAAGTCACTGTACTTCACACAGCTTCACCCAGACCTGAATGACTGCTCCAAGATATCAACAGCAAAAAATGAACAGGCACCAGAGATTATTTCAATGACAAGAGCAGTGGCAGAAGTGGAGTTTAGCCAACTTTAAATTCCTTTCATTATTTTTATGGAAACAATAATCCTCAGCATTCATGATGATTTCCTGCATGCTATTAAATGACCATAAGCCAAATTATAATAGACTAAACAATTTTTTCTGATTTGTCTAGGCCATAACTTCTGGATGATGCATTAAAATAGCAATTGTTCTCAGGAATACATTTGGCAGAAGGCAGCCAAGATCACAGTGTTGCAATATAATAATGGATGATTATGTTCTGAAATGTTTTGCAAAAGTATCAAGTAAATATAGCAAACTCCCAGTCTAAATGATATTCTAGCTGTAATTAGAATTAGCTGAAAAGATGAAGGATTTATTTTACCATAATTTTATCATCAGACAAGGAAATGAATAGCTTTTTAATGACAGAATAAATATTGGATCTTATTAGTTCTGGAGTTGAGAGTGCCTGAGTTTTGGGCAGAGGGGTGGAGGTGGGGCACAGCTGGAGGAGCCCTGGGAGGCAGGGCAGGACCTGCAGTGGCCAGGTGATGTCCTCAGCTGGGCAGGGACCTTTCCCCATGGGAGTGGGCTCTGCAAAGCTCCCCAGAACCTGGACAGACTCCTGCTTTGGGGCTGGGGCTGTTCTGAGCAGCCCCAGGGCTCCCACTGCACCCTTTAACCTCAGTGCTCAGCACGGAGTGTGTCCCTTCCCCAGACAATAACATTTCCATGGGCTGATGGAAAACCAGCAGCTCTCATGAAAAGCAAGTGGGGAACAAATCTCCAGACCCAATAATCAATCGAGTCCCACTAGTAAATCTTTAGTACATATCACAAACATAACTGCTTTGGGAGTTTTTACTAAAACACATGAGGTGAGGGAGGTGGAAGAGTCCTGTGCACAAGGATTTCATTCCTCCTGTGCATGGATGAGTGTGGGAGGAGTTCAGTCTGCCACAGATCTTTATCCTCCTGCAGATTGCTCCATGCAAACCCCTGATGCCTACCAATTTTCCAGAAATTGGGTGTACATTAATCAGAAAAGATTTTTGAAGGATACAAATTTCTTGTTGCAGAAAACTACTCAGCCCTAACCTGCCAGTCTCCCACATTTAACATTTAATTAGATTTTTTTCCTCTTTAACAAAATGTTGTTCTCTTCCTTGAGTCATTTCAAGAAAATGATGTAAAAAGGTAAATTGATAGCTTTTTCCTTATTATTTATGGAACAAGTGAAAACAAGAATCAGTACCTTGCACATTTAACTTAATTCTCTCAGTTACTTTTTGATTTTAAACTGTTACACATTATCAGACCAAACCAGTTTTTTAGCTTGGACTTCATGACAAACTTATGCTAAAGAGGGCCTCTCATTTTATTTTTACAAAAGAATATTATGATATCAAGAACTGCTTTGCAGCTCATTTAGTTGCATGACACATATGGCAAAGCCAGTTCTTCAAATAAACCCTTTAGTCCTGAAAATGGCTGAAATTTTAAATTCTAGGTGTGCTAAATTTGGACAAGACTCAAATTTGGATTATTACATTTTTCCTCTGGAACTAGAGGCCAGGCTGAATTTACCCTTAGGCACACAGGGAAGTGTGACACTGGTGTGTTAAAATTTGCAAGGCCTCCTTTAAAAGAACAGCTGAACTGGGAGATGACACATCAGCTTTCAGCTGTGCCCCAGCAGTTTTGGGCTTCCTGTGTATTTCCAGTCAGGAAATCATCCCAGATGATGAGATGATGATCAGAGATGGAGTTTTGCTTGCTCAAATGAACCCCTTCTCCCAGGGCATCACTGTGACATGGCACCAGCACATTTCCCTCTCTCAGTGCCATAAGTCTCACTCATCCCATGTGAAATAGGAGAACTAAAAACTGAAGGACTCCCTCTGCATCAAACTGACTCCATGCCTGTGAGCAAACCCAGCATCTGGTCATGCCTATCTGTGTTTAATGGGAATGAGGCACAAGGAGTGTGGAATGACAGGACAACTGATAGAGAGAAGGTTTAGAACAGATATTAGGGAGAAAAAAATGTTCCCTGGCAGGGTGGGCAGGCCCTGGCACAGGGTGCCCAGAGCAGCTGGGGCTGTCCCTGGATCCCTGGCAGTGCCCAAGGCCAGGCTGGACATTGGGGCTGGAGCAGCCTGGGACAGTGGGAGGTGTCCCTGCCATGGCTGGGGTGGGAATGGATGGGCTTTGAGGTCCCTTCCAGCCCAAACCATCCTGGAATTTTTTAATAAAGGCCAGTGTGCACTGGTCTCATGTAAAATGTTTTGTTTAGATGACATGAGCTTGGATCTCTATACATCCCTGCTGTGTATGTAGCTGGTAAATCTCAGTTTTCCCAGTGTGTGATTCCAAAGCAGACTGGCAGCCCTGTAACAGTAACTCCCTGTGAGCCCCTCTGCAGCTCTGGGTCCCTCTTGCTGGAGCACATTCCAGTCCTCACTGGAGAGAACAGCAAACAATCCTCATCTGAATGCAAATTGGTATAAAGTTTTCTGTGCCATTCACAGAACATAATTAGTCTTATGAGACAAAAGTATTTAGTCCAGAAAGGGAAATTCTTCATATTTAAAGATACTTGGGGGAAAAAAATTCTCTTAGTTATTGCACTGAATAATGAGAACCTCACACTCCCCCAGTTCATGTTCTGTGTTTTGCATGGGAGCACTTTACACTGCAATGTAAAGGATTAGAATTTGAGGCTGCAGTTTTGCAGAGATAAGTATTTATGTAACTTATATATAACTTTCTATTTGGTTAGCAAACAGACAAGATTCTAGAGGTATCCTACCACAGAGGAATTCTAGGTCATGACAAGATTTGTATGTACTAAATACAGAAGTGAAATATTTACAGAACTGGTGATTTTCATCTTGACAATAGAAGTTGCTTCAAAAATGCTAAGCAAGTTTTGTGGAATCCTATTCTGAGTTCTGTAGAATCCCATGAAAGGAAATCTTAATCCTTTGCATTTTTAAATTATGTTTTATAGCACTGTATTGGATTACTGAGATGTTTAAAGCCAATAATCCCCAGCTGCTCCAAAGAAGAGTTTTTGAAATGTAGCCACATTTTCCTGTAGCAGCTTTGAGACTCGGCGTTACGAAACCATAGACAAAGCCAGAAAATGACGGCCCTTTGAAAACAGAAGTCATTGTGCAGGGAAGAGGAATAACCCCCTGAACAGTGTGATGTGCTATCTGTCAGCATCCACCTCTGGATTCATCATGGAAGTATGGCATTTCCCCCAAGCTTTGATTTAATTTGTGCTCGTGAGGGTGAGACTGCTGCTCACTGTACCTCACATAAAGCAGGGGAAAGCAGGAAGACAACTTAGTACATTATGGAGTGAATGACACAGAAATAAGCCTGAGAGAGTGATATTAAAAGGCTTGGGAAAGGAAAAATGGCTGTAAACAGAGTTTTACATTTACTTGCTGCCCTGGGGAGATCCACTTAAGATAAATGTGACAGAGGCTGTCTGGTTTTAAGCATAAACTCTACAAGAAAACAACCAGCATAAGAAAGGTAGTCTTATTAAAGAACATGGTGATTGATAGAGTCATTTCAAGTAACGTCTAAGCTCTTGGTAGAGTTTATTTTAAATAGTAATTGTGTTCTTGTGCTTCTCAGACAAACTAGAATTCTCATAATTCCCTGGATGCTCCAAGGCCAGCAAAGCTGCAGCCCAGCCCATGCTAGTCTCAGTCATTGTTATTATGTGAGTGGCTCTCAGTGACACCCTGAGGAGGACACAAATGACAACTAAAGCCAACTTACTTGCAACTACTAACGCTGTAATTACATGCTAAGCCAACCCTAAATATTTTTTCCCCTAAGAACTGATATGTATGAATATCTGAGTAACACTTGTGCTGTGACTGATGGTCTCTTTGGTTTGTGCCAGAAATGAGACAGACAGTCAAGATTAAAGAGAGAAAACCTATCAAAAAGCTAATGATTGCAGGCAGGTCTATTGAGCTCCCAGACCAAGGCAGACAGAATTCCAGGCAGCAATCCATTTCTGCTCGGATCCATAACCTCCTGCTGAAGAGCTGGCAGCCCCCACACAAGCAGAAATCTAAATTCAGTCTGTGGTTCTGCACTTACAGCTTCATTTCCAGAGGCAGCTTCAGCAGTGCTGCCCAAATCCAGACTGCTAAAGCATCCTGGGTGGTCTTTGTGTGGCCAGTGTGTTCCTCTACAAAACATTCTTCCACTTTGAATTTAATCCTACTGGACTCCTCAATCTCCATGTCCCCCTCAGTTTGGTCTCCCTCTAGCAGGAACGCTCCTGATGAAAGACTTCCACATCGTGACTCATTTAGAGAGGTTCACACTGCAGCCCCTGGAACATTTATCTTTATAGAACTTGACAAGTTAGGGAATTACTGAGAGTCACCCTTCACAAAAGAGAGAAAGGTGAGAGCAAAATTACCAGTCAAAAGCTGCCTCCTTTCCCCAGCTTTCTTGGAACTGCAGAAGGAAGAGCTCAGATCCTTCAGCCATGCCCATGGAAGGTTCTTTTTTCGATAGCTCGCTTAACTGCTCCAGTTTAGTGCAAATTTCTTCCATAAAGAGCATAAAAGCCACTTTGAGATTTCTGAATGAAAAACTGAATCAATAATTAATTTTTGCCTAGGCAAAGATTGTCTGTGAGGAGACCAATTTTGGCTCAAAAGTGAGAGAACAACCCTAGAATATTCAAACATTTTTAAATCAGCTTCAGTGGCACTAATAAAGGAGACCATCACTGTTTAAATTCCTAATGGGAGGCTACACCTGAAAAGACCAAATCTTCACATTTCTATTATTATTATTTGCAACCTATTAAATCACACAATTCTAATTAAAACAATATTTGCATGAGTCTTTTCTGAGATGCCTTGCTGCAATTAGTCACCATAGAATATTTCCATTTAACCCAAAAACCCCCAAGTACACAAACACAAAGAAAATACCACTTTCATTAAAACAACTTCCTTTATGGCTTCCTGATGTGCTTTGAGCACAAATCAGAGGAATTATATGGATTTTTAGGGCTCAAAGGCTGTAAGGACTAAGGCTTAATTTCCAATTTTATGTTGCAAACCCCAAAAATCCAGCAACAGGTGCTATGATGAATCAAAGAGATACTAAGCATACAAATAAATGCAATGATAGCACAAAAAAGGCACAAAAAACAGCACAAAAAGACAGGCTGGTGTCAGCTTGCAATTAAAATTTGTTTTTCATTCAATTGATCCATTACAAAAAAAGGCAAATGATTCAGCATATTTTTCATGAGCATAGCTCATTTCGATTTGAACCTGTTCATCACATCTTTCTAAATGATCACATGAACCACAAACACATCCCAGACCTGGCTTGGAACTATTTCTGACCTGTAATTACAGATGATGGTGACAAAACACTTCACTTCTGTTCCTGTAATATGAATCAGTAACAACAACAGATTTAGGCAGTGCCTTGCTACAGCTGGGATGGTGTTTGGTGTCATTGTTATCATGCAGAAAAGGCAAATTTTAAGTAACTTGAACTGATATTTCACAGAGAGTTTGTTGTGGGAAGTTGGCCAAAAATGGGCATTTTGAAAATCAGATTAGTGATATTCATAGCTGAATCAATGAATCAACTTTATTAGATGCATTTTGGAAATGCATTAGGGGTTTTGAGGCTATAAATACCTTTTGCCACCCATACTCTGGTGCCAAGGGCAAGTCCTGGCCTTAAGAGTGCAATAATCAGGTCTGGTGGGGTGTGTCTGCATGTCCTGGAACACCAACCTCAATTCTGCATCTTGCACCAGAAGAGTCTTCTTTAATCAACAGGACAATCTAAAAGTACTGCAGTGTGAATGAACCTGTGTCCAGGCAGGTAAAGCTTCACCTTCCACATCAATAACAATTTTCTCATTAATGAAAACCTCTGAAGTGCCCTTAAAAATGAGTTTGGGGAAAAGAAAGAGGAAAATGTAACATTTGGTAGGACTGTTAGATTGAGTTTAATTTTTTCATTAAATAACCTTAATATGAGGCAAGTAGAGGGGAAAAAATATACATTTATCAAAGTGAAATAAATCCAAAAATAAATAATTAAAAAATTGCCATACATGTACGAATATACACATAAAAATACTGAAAGCTCCATTCACCAGAAGAGGATTAGGCACTTTTTTCTCTTCATTAAACATGCCCTTACATTCAGCATGTTTTCTACCAAAATGTTCTTTTCAAAATGTTGCCAGGGTGATATCACTATTTCAATTCAACCAATTTCCTTTGAAGTCTTCCATAACAGTAATTAAATAAATTGCTCTTGGAGTAATTATGGTTTTTTTTCTGGAAAATGAACTATTAGGTTAAAGAGAGATGAGAGAGTCTGTCACCAAACATAATCTTTCTAGAAACATTGGTACCTGCTACATTTATTGGAGGAAGGATGGAATACTTAAAAACTTTGGACCTAAAGGAAATGTCGACTTCCCAGCTGAAATAAGCACCAAGTTAAAATGACTGCTGACAGTCCTGAGAGAGCAGAGAGAAAGAAAACAGAAGTTGTGTCAGTAGAAAGCTTTTACATTCTACAATATTAAGCCCAAGAGAGCTGGTGAGAACTGGAAGGCCAAATTACAATGTTAAAGCAAGTGAATGGTGAACAAGATGAAGGGGATGGAGAGCCAAGGACTGATGATCCAGTGGAGGGCACAAAATGGAACAGTCCATAAATCCATCGTGTTGGAGCCCTTGGAGACTGGGCTGCTGCTGCTGAGGGGGTTCTGTGTGTGGCCATTCATCAGCTCCAATGAGTTTCCAAATACATAACTTTATGTTCCAGCTGTACTTTGGCTTTGGCTCCAAGTCAGACTAAAATTGTTAGGTGCAGCATGTTGAGCATCCCATGAGTTTTTGGGGTTTTTTTCCCAGATTAAGTTCTTTTGCCTTTGCTAAGGATTCCCCTTTATTTGTGGAGATTTGCCATTGACCTGACAAGCAGCACTGATTTAACCCTCTGAACAAGCTTAGCTAACCCTCACCTTGTTCTCTGGCTTAGTCTGGTACCTCAGACTTCACAGAATTTAAATTCTGTGTGCTTGTTGGTATTGCTCACATTGCAAAGAACATGGGGCTTTCCATTTAAAGCTTTTCATTCCTTGGCTATGCTTTACTTTATGTGTGATGCTGAAGCTCCTATCCTCCTTTTCCTTTAAATCTCTCTGGTACATGAGATAATGTTGCATAAGAGAACTCGTGTGGATCAGAACTGAATTTCTCTATGGAGCCTTTACCATATCCCACCCAAGGACAGTGACACAGCACTTGTCTGCAAAGCTAACCCTCTGTTTTCTCGCCACTTTGAAGAACCAAAGACAGTGTTTTCAACTTCAAAACTCACAAGGCTGAGCAAAAGGACAATAAAAAATAGCTTCCTGGAAATCCAGTGGTCAGAGGGAATAAAGCACCAGACAGGCACCAGCTGGAGAAACTGGATCTGGGGATTCATCCAAGAACAGGGAACATCTTTCTGAGTAGACAGACATATTTCTTGTTCCAATGGATGGCTGACAGGGTAAACATTGCTATAAAAAACTTAACATGATTTTTTTTTTTAAACTCTTTGTGCAAATCTTCTGAACCCCTTCTGGCTCAAGCTTCAGCAAGTGAGCTTAGAATCAGACCCAAGGAATGGCAAAATCCATATCATAAGAAGGATGAATAATTATGAAGGTCAAGCATGGGCACTTGTATTATGTTTGTAAACACAGCTTTAACTAAACCCAGCTATAATACGTGACATGAATGATGGTGTGAGAATGAGATTGCCAATAGGAATGTTTACTAAATGCTTATTTAATAATGGGGCTTAAATAAATAGTGTAAAAAATAATTTTCCACATGATAATGTGAACTTGTTAAAATTTCAGCACCTTGTAAGCCCTTAGGATGGTGTCACATTGTGACATGCCCAAGCTGGAGTGAGCTGCCTGCACAGGCAGCAGGACCCAGCCAGATTCTTAGGCAGCATCAGCACCACTTTTGGCCTGCCCAGACCTTGGGTTTGGTTAATTTATTTGGCTGTAACAAGTTTTCTAAGGACCAAGGAGCCTGGCCTGATTTGCTTAGGCTTTTTGCTTAGCTCAGGCTGACTCTGTGTTGTAACACAAAGGGGGATTATGTTTATGTTTGAAGTGAAGGGGTAAAAATAACAATGCATTAGTCCATACACAGTGAACTGCAGCCAGGAGACAGCACAGGAGGACAGAGGAGATCTGGAAATCAGGGACAGGAGGGTGGTGGGGCTGGAAACTGCTCCCAGCAGTGCTTCAGCTGTGGAACCACTGCAGCCTGGGAGCTGCACAAAGCTCAGAGATAACACAGGGAGCAGAGGGTGCTGTTCAACACCCAGAAAATCACCTTTCACAGCAACACAGGCTGGCATGTGCCCTGCAGAGCTGAGGCGAAAGTGCAGCCTCATAGCTGCAAATGTAACAGTGGCTCTGGAAAAATAAGGTGTTAGAAACATAGTAATGGTTCTGGGTGCAGGGAGAAAGATCCATCCCTGCATTCCCTGGGATAAAGTCCCACTCCCATCCTGCCTCAAGATCTCTGCCTGAGGCAGCTGATGGTTTCTTCCCACCAGGAAAAGGCAGGGACTGGGAAGCTCCTCCCTATCACTTTTAACTGTACATAGCTTGTACAAGAGCTCAGTGTGACTGAACTGATAATTCAAGTAATAATAAATCTAACTCTGGTTACACTCTTTAGAATTTAGGCCAGCAGAACACTGTTGGCTTTTAATTTCTGTTCTTTTAAGTTAGATGAGCTCAACAAACTGCAGCAGATTGAACTGGTGGAGACTTCAAGGAACCTGGATGTAACTCCTGAACTGCTCATGGGCAAAGCTCTCGGCAGGGCGAAGGGAAGTGTGTCAGCCTTGTGTGAGCTGTGCAGAGGAAACAGATGGAACAGCAGCACGGGGGGAGCAGAGGCAACCTGGATAACCCTGACCCAACAAAGCACCAGCCCCTGCTTAGGAGTTTTGGCAGTTATTAAAAAGTCATTACCGTTCTATTCTTAGCTGGCAGGTTTTCCCACTTAAACAGTTAATTATTTCTGTGTTTGTTAAATATAAAGCAAATCAAATGACTACAGACTTACAAGGAGAAAAGTGGTCATTCCATTTGTTGAGTACACAACTTTGGTGTCATTGTGCTGATGCTGGGAGCAGCAGAGGGGTGATAAGCAGTGGGTCAGTGGCTTTACTGGGAGACAGCACAGCACAGTCTTTGTTGAGCTGTCCTTGGGGTAAGCCTGTTCCTGCAATGGAGCTGTTCTGTCCTGGGTCTCACACATGGCAGAGGGGACAGGAGGCACAGGTGGCACCTCTGAGCTCATGAACAGAGCAGCAGAGCAATGAAAGCTGCAGCTGGCTCCCAGCCTTGGGATGAGCACCTCATTAGTGAGGGCTAAATGTCTGTGTGAGCACATTCCCTGGAATAAATGTGGAATATCTTCTCCCCAGTGTCCTGCAAGTCACACATGTTGCCTGCAGTAAGAAAGTATGAGAGCAGCTCAGGAGGTCAAGGCAGAGCCTTTGGGTTGGTTGGTTATTTTTGCTTCAATGCAGCCCTGGTTCACAAAATACAGCTGATGGCATGAACCCGAGCCAGGAGGCCTCTCACAGTAGCCAGGCTGTGCAGGTTATGTAAACTGCTTTTCTATCTTGGGGGAAGAGAAGGGAGAATTGGAAGCCAAATGGCCAAGTTCTCCTGTAAAAGTAGGGATAAAGCTGCAAAAGGACAGGGGATCAGATGCCATGACCATGAATATTCAGTATTTTAGGCTGCTATTTCTAAAAGATTGTGTTCATGAACAGAACCAGAAAATATCCTTCAGGGTCAGTCCTGCTTTTGATTCCAAATGTTATGTTGGCTCAGACTTCCCCTTTCCTGGCCTCTCCTGTTATCCCATTGAATTCATTAGAAGGCTGTGGCTACTGGCCAAAAGAAGTGGGTAATGCATCCCAGAGCCCATATTCTTTGAAATATCTTCTGAGACAGGAATTTATAGCATCAGTATAATGAAACTCAGATTACAGCATTAAAGTCTGTGTCTGTCTGCTTGCCACACATACCAGAAATACACAGAAAATCTGAGCCACAGAACCCTGAGGAAACTGGAGAAAATATGCACTCCAGTCTGGAGGGAGGCATTAGGACTTGGTTGCACCTTTAGGAACAGCCTCAAGCAAGAGATAAATCACACATGATGCTACACAGGTAGCATCTTTCAGCAGACCTGAAAGAACTGCCATGGAACTACAAACACTTTGTCTTTGGTACACTGAATTTAGCAAATTTAGCCTGGTCTAGAGCAGTTACTATCTTAGAAAAGAAAAAATAGGATCGAGCCCTGACTGCATTCTCATTTTGTCCCTCCTGCCCAGAGCAGCCTGATAGGATATTTTTTTTTGCTTTAATGTATCTGTTTAGTTGTTGTGTTCTATACCATTCTCTTTGATGTTATGTTTATTATTATGTATTCAATGATTATCAAATGGGTGCTTTCGATCCCAAAAACTCCACATAACTCTCCTGCAGTAATTACAAGTATTGCTTTTATAGGCCACAAATTGGACAGCTTTTTCCTGTAAAGGAACAGAAGGAGAGACTTCACCTAAAACCTTGGAACAAACCTTCATTTATGAGACAAGGGAATCACTTTTGTTCCACTACATGAATTCAGTGGGCTGCCACAGGCCAGTCATAATCTGTTATTGTTTCCCTACAACCTTGTACTATTAATTTTTCTTTTTAATGAACTGTCCAGTCTAGTTTAGCTGTGGGAACTATGATGGAGCTGCAATAGAAATGGTTTATGTCATGCCTTTGTCAAAAAGCTTTCCCCTACAGCAGCAGAATGTAATTGAAAAGCCATTTAAAAACAGAAGTAACTGAGTGGTTGCAAATGCAGGTTGTCAGGAATGGAGAGGGAAAAATCTTTGCATTACATTAGATTTTACCAATGACCACTTGTGTGTCTTTATTAGTATTTATACAGATGAGGAACACCACATAAATTGCACTTGCTGCATGATTGTATCAGCGAGTGCTCCTGCAAGACACATTTTTAAGAAGTTTTTCTTCAACTGTGACTAACAATGTCGTAATTGCCTGGGTTAAACACCTCAAAAGAATTAAATACACTAGATTTTGATGTATTTTATGGCATACAGAATACATCCATTTTTTGAGACAGCAAACTAACATTTGAGTAGAATTCAAATAACTTTTATTGCATATGAGACCTTGAAAGGCTGCGTGCCCAGCCATCTTTTCATATGTAATAAATATGTGAAAGGCACACTATTTCATTTTCTCTTGGGTTTATTTTTCTATCCCTGGCTGTGTGTACTTTTTCTTGGAGACACTATAGTATAAATTTTAAATATGCTATTATTCTTCTCCTTGCCATCATCATCATTATTAAAACACAAAATAAGCAACTATATATATACACATATATATGTATATAGCTATATATGTGTATGGATATATACACACTGTATATTTATATATTTACTGTTAAAGCTGACAACAGTTTTCTCCATAAATTCCCATTAAAATTGTTTCAGAAAGACTCTGATTTAGCTTTTAATTCTCACTTTTTACCTTTGAAGTAACTGTGGAAGTTTTGTCAGAAGCTCATTTTATCAGAGCACAATTTCCAAGTATTGGAGCTTATTTTGACCAAGATGTGACTGGAGTTTTGGGGAGCTTTTCAGTCAACTGATCAAATTTTTAATACCCTTTCTTCTCTGCAGGCTGTGCAGTGCAGATTGCTTAGGGAATCTCATCCTGGTGGAGGATTTCAGGAGTATCCCATTCCTTAGCCCAGCCAGGGTGCTCCAGATCCTGCTCCAGAGCTCCACCCTGCAGCCCAGACAGGGCTGGGATTCCCCAGAAATCTGGGAAAATGCAGGGATGACTCAGTTGTTTCAGGATTCCACCTGGAACAAGCATTTTGCCACGAAAAGCTAAATTTCAGCTCAGGTATGAGTTCATTGTTTCCAAAAACAAATCACTCATTTCAACGTTCTTCTACATTCAAGATTCATTTCAACGTTCTTCTACATTCAAGATTCTTTCAATGTAGCATGGAAGTAATTTTCTATCAAAAAGCAGATAATAACCAGAAATGTCCATCTTAGGAGGTACTGAGATGATCAGAGACAGGACAGTGTCAATGCATTTCCCCACGTGATGTCTAGAAGCCTCTGCAATTTCTAACAAAATAATCATTCTTCTTTGGTATCTGTTTGACCAGAATTTGTCTTATAATTATCCTAACAACATTTCCAAAGCTTTTTCAGGTCAACCAAGGTCTTGAAGAAAACCAAAAAGCAGAAGTAATAAATTCAGACTCCATCTCATTGCACAGACTATGTGAAATGACACTCTTCTTAACAGTTCACTCTCATGCCTTTCTTTAAGAGCCACCTAGGGATTCCCTGTACTTTGGAGTGTCATCCTACAAAAAAATCAAAGCTTTTGCCCTCCCATGTGAGCCTGTTTAATTTAGATTACTAATATCCATCCTAAAGTACATGTAATGAGCTAATCCTGCAGGTACACTGAGTGTCTGTTCTGTGGGCTGACACTGAGAATTCAAAATTAAGGTTTTAAAAACCTAAAGAAGCAGATATTTGTTGAGAAGCAAAGCGAGAGGTGTGAGACAGGATAAAACAGGAGGGGGAACACTCTGCTCTGACATGTAGGCTGGGTTCAGCATGAAGGACAGGAGAATTCCAAGTGAAAATTAATTTTCTTTCCTCGTGGCATCTGTGCAAAAACAAAGCTATAGAGGAATTTCCTTCCAAGATCTGCTCTGTACATCAGGAACAGCCTGCTTTTCCCATTATGGTCTTTCTACATAAGAATTAAATGTTATATATGAAAGAGTCAAATTATGCATTATGCAGCACTGATTTCTATACTCAGGAAGTGAACTTCAGTTTCTCATCCTGTGTGATGAACTCATTACAACCTTCCAGGGTCTGAGGGGCCTGCAGAGAACCTGGAGAGGGGCTCTGCATCAGGAGCTGTAGTGCCAAGACAAGGGGCAATGGCTCCCAGTGCCAGAGGGGAAATTTAGATGGGATATTGGGCAGGGATTGTTCCCTGGCAGGGTGGGCAGGCCCTGGCACAGGGTGCCCAGAGCAGCTGGGGCTGCCCCTGGATCCCTGGCAGTGCCCAAGGCCAGGCTGGACATTGGGGCTGGAGCAGCCTGGGACAGTGGGAGGTGTCCCTGCCATGGCTGGGGTGGGGCTGGATGAGCTTTAAGGTCCCTCCCAACCCAAATCATTCTAGGATTATCTGATTTTATGATTCTTTGAGAGTACTCTTTTTTTGAGTCCTATGGACCCTTTATTCATGTGGAATGCTTTACAGAATAATATAATCATAGAAAAATATATCTATTATGCTTACCCTCAGTCTCTCTTGAAATTCAGTCTAGAAAGTCCAAGTAGCACAGGAAGGAAATGTCCAGTCAGGATATTCCCAGTTCCTGAAGCTCCTGGTCACCTTCTGAGTGAGCCAAGGCTGTGTCACAGCCCCCAGCAGCTCAGCAGGCCTTGCTGTCTGCCCTACTGCTCCTTCTTCCATCTACAATAGTTAAACATGAATATTTTACCTTCTCAGCTCCCGTCATTATCCAGATACTGTAACAGCAAATTTGCATTCCTGAATAGGCACAGCTGGAAGTAATTTAAGAAAGATTCTTCAAAAGAAGGGAAGAGAATTTAGGAAGCATATGGAATCACAGGTTTACATGATAATCAACAAAAGCAGCTCTTGTTCTTCCTCTTTTGCAGGGAGACACTTCACACTCCAAGCAGAGGGAACATCCCACAGTCTCTCTGCAGGAGGCTTTCACAAATTATCTGCTTTAACTCTGAAATGCAAAGAAGTCTATGAAAAAAGACACAACACTGTCAGATAAGACTGGGGTAGGGACCCAGTTAAAATTAATTTATCTCACATACTAGTGAGAGTGATGGGATGTTTTCCTTTAAGCTTATTCCTCACAGTCCTTTAATTTCTAAAAATTAAGTCTGTTTGGAAGTGACTCTGAAATCAAGAACAAGCAGAGTAGAAAGGGGCTTGAACGAAATCATGAATTGAGGTATTAGAAAATGTCTAAAGAAGTGAATTCAGGTAACTGTGCATGGAACAGAGACATACAGAACAAATTTCAGATATTTTCTTTGTGTCTTCTTGATATCCAAGAATGAATTTGAAACCTGGTCAGGAAAGCTTTAAACCACACCCTCTTTAGAATCGTTCAGTTGAGAAACAGAATCTGCACAAAAGCTAAGCACTGTTTGCAAAATGTGGCTTTTGTGTTCAGGACAAGAATCTGCCATGCTGAGATCTGCCCTTGCTCAGGAGTTAACTGAACCCAGCTCTGCTGGTGTCACCCAGCCTGGCTGCTGCAGTCCTGTCCCCAGCTCTGAGGACACCACACACACGCAGCCCATAGAGCTGCTTACAAGGATGTTGAAGTGTTGGTCCATTTGGCTGCCAGAAAATAAGATAATTGTCATTCAAGGGCATTTTCACAGAAATGAAGCATCTGTCAAGCAGGACCTAAGTGAACTGAATGTAGAAACTGTGAATGAGTCAGCAAGACAAAGAGCTTTAATATCCTGGCATTGTACTTTTTATCCCACACAAATTAGGTGGGCTCCTGCCTTTGATTCTGTAAAAATGACAGTGTTTATATATTTATTATCTATTACACCTAATCTGTTTCTGTATTAAACCTAAAAACAAACAATAGACACTTATGTAAGTGAGCAATTCTCACCTCTGTGGGATCACAGCAACAGCACAACTGAGAATCTCAGAGGAGCTGAAAAATTAAAGGTACAAGAGCAGCAGATCCAACTATTTTTAGGTCTAGAGTTTCCCACGCTCTCTATTTTGACACTTTCCACCTTCTCTGAAGCCTAAGGGTCACCAGGAAGATACTTTCCCAACCCAAGTCTGAGTAATTATATTGAGCTCAATGGTATTGCACAAAATATCAGAGAAAGAGTCCAAACATGGAATTAATTACTCACTCACTAGGATAAGGAAAGTATAAACCTGTTTGACTGATCACTTCCAGCTGTAAACCTAAACATCAGAAAAATTCTTACATTCCTGTTCTTCAGTGCTTCATTGCTGTGAATTTTCAAGTGATATTCTGATGTTTTAAACAAGAAATTCAACAACAGGGATTCAAAACTTTTCCCTTATCCAACTGTGCTGTACAGAGGTAGAAGGATGATCTGTGTCCTACAACTGAGAGCTCTCAGGAGCTCTGGTTAAATTCTCTGAGGGATCAGTGCCTGCAGAAATGTTCCCTGTATTGCACAAACACTGTGGACACTACAGAAACAAGGTCCCAGCCATGGATCCCTGACATCCCTCAGGAGATCACGGGGTTGGATGCAGGACTTACCTTCACCCACTGGAAACCTGCTGCCAGTTGATGTAGCATATTCCACACATCTGAAATGCCACTTCAGGAGCTGCCACACCTGTCAACCCTCTACTGCCACTCAGCCACTACTTCAGCTCTGGCTGCAAAGAAGGAAAAAAGGCCATTTGAAATCCAAACCAGTGGTGGGACCATAATAAAAGGAAACCAAAGTCTGCCTATAAACTACCAGAGCAGCCCAAAGAGAGTTTAAAGACAAGTAATTAAATACTACTTATAATTAATAAATAGCTTTTACCTAGAATCACAGAAGGCCAGGTTTGGAGAGGACCTTAAAGATAACCCAGTGCCACCTCTTCCATGGACAGGGACACCTCCCACCATCCCAGCTCCATCCAACCTGGAACGTTTAACAGACTCACTTTTGCTACAGTGTTCCCATAACTAAAATGCTTGAGGCTGTATCAAAATTCTTTCACATCTCTTTTGTGTTATCTATGGAAAAAATCTGTTCTTGTATCCAAGACAAGACACACTGTAGTGAAAAAAGGAACAGCTGCAGATGCCATTAACCAGCAAGATGTGCTTTGAACATTTCTAAGTGCTCTAAAGGCATATTAGAAAATTAGTGGGTTTATCATGATTATGGAAAAGGGAGAACATTATTTTAGGAAGTTGAACTGCCACTACAGTAGTGAAAAAATACATAAGATAAAACATCTGAAGCAAAAAGAACAAAACCAAGTAAGAAGTGCCTCTGCCTGTAAGAAGTTCATCTACAGCTGTTTCAGTGGTTCCAGTTCTTTCATATATGGGGCAGGAAGTTGAGTCAGTCTGGACAAAGGGAGCAGAAACAAAAAGAAACCTGCTGAATCATTTCTCATGACAAGTCTTGAATTTCAATTGGTAAGTTAAGGATGGTCACAATTTCACAGAGCAGTCATCCTCACAGCTCGTCATCCCAGGTGCTTCTGATAATGCTCCATCACAAGTTAAAATATAGATAAAATGTAATTAATGTGGCTGAATGCAAAGGAAATACTCAGTGTGATTTGTTGTTACCTATTGGTGCAGACATTGCATTCCTGAGGTTCATCTGGGACCCTGACAGACACTAAAAGAGCCCTAACTGAATTCTAGGACTAAGATTCATTCCACCCAAGGAAATCAGGCTAGATTCCCCAGTACCTCCAAATTTATTAAAAGAAAATTTCTAGAACTAATTATTAAAAAATACCCTCTCTAATTTGGGCTGATAGATCCAAATCAGCAATTTTCTGTAGTGTTTAACTGTTAAAGATAGGACCTGTATCAATCCTTCACCTTATATCACTTTTCACCCCCACTAAACTAATCAAGTTTTAATTGCAAAAAACCCAGTTCAGCAGCACAAAATTTCAGAGCTCCTAGCACAAGTGTTGAAAAGGAAACAGACATTGACTGACTATTTTATATTCACATTGCACAAACATATTTCACTCTTGCTCCATCGAAGGAAGAAATAAAGTCGTGGCTTCTGTGGCCTCTGACGACTGCAAATATGTTGAGTCTCTTTTAAAAATTTGGAATACACGTGCCATAAAAGCACATTCCTAGACAGTGGATTTTGCTAAGGTTAAGCTCTGTGGAGTGATGATTTGTGTGATGACTGAGCCACTAATATAAAATATTTGGTTTGTTAAAGTACTCCACACATTCATGCTATAAATAAGTACCTTTGGCACTTTGAAATATATTCATTTTGTAAGTAATTTTTTTTCATAAAGGACCCTTTTGAACTAATTCACAATTCATATGAATAACTGAAACTGAATAAACTCCCTCATTTTGATAATTTGTTCAATATCTTTACAGAAAACAACATCTTTATTGATGATTTTGCAGCTCAAGATTCCTTTATGCCCAAGACATTTGAATTTCCTTGCATAAGGACTTCTCAAAGTATCCTCTTAAACATCCCTACCATCCAATTTTTAAGCTCTTGTTTTGCTTTTAGAAGCCTTTGATTTGATAACAGACACTGCTAGTCCCCACCTGACCTGCAGCTCCATTAACTTCTTCCTGTGCATCCACCTGGCCACCTGCAAAAGGACCAACCATGGAACCAGAGTGGGCTGGGCTGGAAGCATCTTAAAGAATAATGGATAATAAATTATAATAAATAATCACTGCCAATTACAGCGTCTATTCTTCAGTCACACTGCATTTCAACAAATATCAGGGGTTACAAACAGATATTTTTTTTTTTTGTAGCATTAACCATTACTAGAAGTAAATAAATCTTCATATTATCATCAAGCAAGGAGAAGATCCTCCAGATGTCATTTTTCATTAAAAACATCATTTAAGACTATTTTCATCCTTGTGACTGTAGACAGAACAGTTTAGCTGAGTAATTGATATTTAGGTACCAGATACCTATTTACTTCCTATTACCATTTCATTTATCAGATATCTATTATTTACTGTATAACATTTTTATTTTCCTCTTTTCTCTGCAGCTGAATATGCCTTCAGTAATTCCAATAACTTTATAATGCTTACAAAAGGGTGAAAAGCCAAACCCTTTCAACAGCTGTATTTACAGAAGACTGTTTCAAAGTCCAATTACAATAAAACTTAAAAAAAAAATAAATCCATTAAACAGTTCCAATGTTCCAAACAGATTTGCCAGGGCGGCTCTTTAAGGCACACGGCCCAACAAGACTTTTTGGGGCAAAAGAAGTCGTGGCTTCAGAGCTGGTTTATGCAAAGTGACAAGTGGAGAAGTTTGGCAATGTGGCTGGGGAGAGGGGAAGGAGCCCCCTGCCCATTGTCACTATGGTAATTATTGCACAATGCCTGATGTGAAACGGACCGAAGCAGCAGCTGAATCCGGCATTGTCCTCGCACGATAAAAAGATTTGGGAGTCTGAAAAGCAGAGGAACGGAATCTCACAGCTTCTTAGAGTCCCCTCTGAAAGGGCCATTGTAACATCATCATAAATCCTGGGCTCCCCAGGCACTTGACAACTAAAGCAGTGGACAATAGAATTCTTGTGTTGGACAAAACACTCCTTGTCTGCCAAAGGGCTTATCTGCTTCATTTACAAATGTCTTTCTTTGTAACCAAATAATTCCCCATTAGAAAAACGATTAGGAATACCACTAAATAAATATTCACAGTTTTGTGGGCCGTTTGGCAAAGTGAATAAACCAATACAATCGAGGTGCATGCAAAATATGATATTTATGCACAGGAAACCCAAAACCACCCCAAACCTCCATTTATTTTAATTTTCCCTTTTCCTGATGCACTCTACACACATTTGTCCCTCTAGAAAACACACAGGGTACATTACTCTTATCAAAAAGATGAAAAATATTAGAAATCCACAAAGATTTCAAATTGGAGAAAAATTGTATCCACTGTGCTCCTAAAATTAAATATTTCAAGAAGAGCAGTTCCAGATATAAACATGGGAGCATATCTGAGTGTAAAATGAAATAGAGACAAATTGCTCACAATCATAAAAGGATTTTAACTGTGGATTTCTAAGTACATATGCTTAGGTCCCACTTACTGAGAGATCCAAAAACACCAGGGATGAGTTTCTGAAATGAAATGGTGCCAGATTTTTGCAACTCTTTTCAAGCCCAATGGAAATTCTTGTAAATATCACAGAAATGACTGAAAGAGACTAAAATATTCCATATATATTGTCGTAAGCAACACGACAGATATGATACTTCAAAAAGCATTTCTAACCCTGTCAGAACTGCATTGCCTCAGGTTTCCAAATAAATGGTTATTTGATTACAATTTACTGGAGAAGTGCCTATGGAAACACAACTGACACCACACACAATGATTAAAGAAAAACCCTAAATTATTGCTCAAGCAAAGAGTGCTGATCATATTCAAAGTGCCAGAGACATCTGTATGGCTGAATTAAAACCTGGAGAAGGCAAAACTTCTTGACTGAATTATTGATCATAAACTATTTATTCAAATCCAAAGAACAAGGTTTTTACACAGCCCAGGCCAATGGACTGAGTGGCTGAAGGGCTTTTTTTCCCCATGTGATTAATTATTACAAGCCTGCAAAAAATGCAGAAATTCATAACCTGCATATTAAACAGATCACTCATATTAAATATTTGGAATGTATGCAATAAACAACAACAATAATGGTAAAATTTTAATAAAAGGAAAAAGAAAGGAAGCTAATATAATTTAAAATAAAAATTATTCAGGCTGGAGCTCACCATCACAAAGGTTTAGGAATATGTGAGCTTTCCCTGGTTCTGTCATGAATTTGCACTCTGTCCCCACCACACATCACTTAACCTTGGAGCCACTGCTGAAAGTGAACAAAGGCACACTATAAAACATTTCACCTCTGAAAAATGCACTAATCCATATAAAACTCCAAGGAAAGAGGCTGGAACGCAGAGCTCCCACACACACCAGCTGAGGATCTCTGCTGTTTGGGTGCAGAGCTTCCCCATTTCTTCTCTCACTTCTCTCCTCAGTGAATAATTAACTGTTCTAAAGATGTAGGTATAAGTTCTGTCTTAAAATAACGTTTATAAACTCGATTTCCTCAATGCCATTTTTTGGTGTTTGCTGTTCTGTGCTATGCACTGCCCAAACTCCCCTTTCTCCCAAAGCTGGATCATCTGCACAAATATAATTTGCATTAAGTTATTCTGATTATTTCTGCAATTTGCATTTCAGGAACACAGCTTCAACAAAATCTGCTTCCTGCCAGCTCTCTGAATTTTATTCTAGTCCCTGCTACATACCACAGCACCACACCGTATTTTTATATAGAATAATTTCTGTTTAGGTAGAAAAAACTTAATCTGCACTGGGCTTCAAAATCTCAGTGTACAACAGGGATTATTTAACCCTTTTGGAGAATATGGATTTGGAGGCCTCAACCAGGATGAGTGCCCTTGGCTGTATAAAAATTGCTCCTGCTTGCCTTTATCTTAGAACTAAATAAGCTCATGCTTGGAATCACCTTGCAGGAGAATCTGTCTTTTACCTCTTATTCCAGGCAGCTGAGCCAAGCAATGGGAATTCCACAGTCAGCAACAGCAGCCCAGGGTAATTCAGGTGGGAAGGGGCTCTGGAGGTCACCTGGTCCAACTGCACTCCATAAAAGCAGCTCCAAATTCAAAGTTCATTTAGGTAATTGAGGCTGTCACCTTATTAATGTCCACAGCTGACAGCAGCAGCAGCAGCAGGGACTCTGTGTGGGCACGAACAGGTAAGGATTCCCCATCTTGTGCTGAAAGATGCATCATGTGCATTGATGGATTGAACAGTGCAAAGGACAAGAACTGCATCAGAAAGGATAAAGCAGAGTTTGGATAATCTGCCTTCTCCCCACACCCAGTGACAGGGTAAATAACTCTGATTTCAGAGCTGGGGGTGCCTTCCCTGCTCTGTTTGCTCCTGAGCACCCTGCAGCAGGCAGGAGCGTGCTTGTGCTGAGCACACAGTGTCCCTTCACTGCCCTGCACCAGCACAGCACTGCAGCACCTGAGATCAGCTCTGCTGCCTTCTGCTTCCGAGGTAGGGAAGGGTTAATGCCTGTGTCCACACACAGGCTTCAGTCCTGCAGGAGCTGTTCTCAACCCAAGAAGCCTGACACAAAATGAGGCTCAAAACCAGAATTGGACTCAAGAAGTTGTAGAGCCCTGTACCTTTATCCAGAAGGAAAGGACCTCTCCACTCAAGGGGGATGCCTTGTACAGGACACACGTGAGAAGGACAAAACACAAGAGCTGCAGAGAAGGTTTCACACAAACAAGGTTCTATTCTAAGCAGGTTAACAGCCCGTTTCGCTTTCTTGTGAGCTATTCTGACTTTATACTCTGCCCAAATATTTTCCCTGGTGTTCTCATCCCTTGCCCATCCACACTGCTGAGTGCAGTGGCACAGGCAAGGAGCCAGGGAGAGCAGAGCAGCTCTGCCAAATCCTGTTCCAAAGCCCATCCACCAGCCCAACACCACCCAGCTGGGAGAGCACAAACCAGGGCAGAAAGGAAACTCAGGAGCAGAATAGCTGTGTGCTCTCATGAGAGACAAAACCACATCTCAGTGCTTTGCAGAATGTTAACAGTCTGCAGACTAAAGCCCAAATCTCACCCATCTAAAGCCAAATTACCCAGCAGGACAGAAAAGGTTCATGAGGGCCCACAAGAAACAAATTAACCTCCCTCCAAAAGCCCTCTGCAAATCACGAGTGCCCAGTCCTCTGCTCACCCAGTACAATATGACTTTATCAGCTTTTTCTTGCTTTTGGGTCACAAGGGCCCCGAGGCAAACAATGGGCCCTGGAGGATGAAGTCTGTATTAATTATCCTCATGCTGCTGCAGCCCCATCCTATCCAGGTACCAGGAAGACAAGTGGATTGGGAGGCCTGCAGGCAGGTGTGTTCTGTCATTTTAAATATCATAAATCAAGCCCGCTGCTTCAATGTTTCCAAGTTCCCTGAGCTTCCTCTAAAATCTAAATTTGGAAGCATTTTGGATCCACAGCAAGCAGCTACAGGCTTTTTGTGCCTGCACCATTATATAGATGTATATGAATGTAAATAAATATGAATTAAAGATTATACAACTTTTTCATGCTTAAGTGAATATTTCTATGTACCACACTGTATATAATTCAAATTACCTAGATGTGGGAAAAGCACTTCATTTGTACTCTAAAACTTGACTTTTTATTTTTGTTGTCTAGCAGATTATCTCAAACCTTTGTTCTTGAACTGCTACCAGTAAAAGGCTTCTATATATTCTCTCTTGGAAAAGCAAATTCTACATGCAAAGCATACCAAATCAGTTCCTGCCAGTGCAGGAGGCACACAGAGCTGCTCTGAAGCCTTCTGAGTCACAGTGGAGCTCAGCTTCCACTGGCAGCAGATGTCAGACACCACGGACTGGGAGCTTGTCAGCTCTGAAAGATTTTTATGGCAAATTTGCCCTACAGTTTTGGGATTTCTTCTGGTTTGCTTCTTCCCCTTACCATTTTCCTATTCTTTGGTGCTTTTCTTCCACTAAACATGAATGGCCAGATCCTTCCTCTAGAGCAAATTCATAGCAGAGGCTGTCTTCACAGTAGCATTTGGAGCTCTATTTATATTATCTTTCAGGAGGCTGTTCTCTATTTCTTTCCTCTGGCTTTCTTCTGCTCTCTTTTATCAATCTTTTCTAGTGACCTGAAAAGAAAGCCTAAAAATTGAGAGCCACTGAAGTATATGCTGAATGCCCCCATTAGTCAAGCTGTAGGGGACACTCAGCACAGAAAATAAATTCAACTAACCTTTGGAAAAATCTTTATATAAATGTTCTACAAAATCATCCTGCTGGTTCCAGGTCCACTGGAGACACCTAAGGAAGAATAATTCTGGGACATCAGAGATACCATAAAAGAGAATAGCTCAGAATACGTCCAAGAGACTCAAGAGAGACAGAATTCTTTGGTCTCAGGGACATTTTTTCCTACCTTCTTCCTCTTATTAATAAATAAAGACGAGTTGTTCAAAGCCACCACAGAGATCTGATGTTTCTGAATTTCTGTGAGCCTCATTCAACTCACTGAATATCTCTGTCAGCCCAGGAAGATTCATGATTCATTCTGGGGAGCCTATTGCAAACCCAGCAATGACTCTTCAAACATTTGTAAGGCTTTTTAAAAAGTTTCATTCAGTCTTATTTCTGGACCAAATATATCCCTTTGCCTATTCCTATTCCATTCTACTCCCAGAGGTCACGGCTTGTCTAGATCTAGGGAGGGTGGCAGGAAGAGAAAATGGATTGTAAATTCATTTTAGGTCACCCAGAAGCCATTCTGTCTCTGGCCTTCCTCGCTGGCTTTTCCTCATTTCCTTTTGTGTTTCCTCAAAGGGCATTACACACTTGGCTTCTCAATCAAGGACAAAGCAATGTCAAGCACATTAATTTGTCCATGAAGCAGTCTTTAAATGTTGACAAAAGAAAGCCTAAGGAAAATGCAGACAGACAAGATAAATATTACTGATTAAAATAAACAACATACCCAAATCCTCTTTAAGTGGTAATTTCAGTTTTCAGGAGTGAACAATACTGAGTAACTGATATTTTGATACTGTCATAATATATTTGTGTATATATAACATATATACACATATATTTTTATGTATATTTTTCATATATACATATATATACATATATATACATATATATATACACACACAATTTAAAAGAAAATATCATTAAAAGCAGATCTAAATATCAGTGAGTAAGAACTTGGGAGATGAGGAAGGACTAGGAGCACTTCTTGATGCCTGCTGTGCAATTCCTACTCACAACTAATAGACTCTTGCAGAAATTCAGCAATATTTATAGCAAAGATGACATGATTTTCCACATGCTATCATTTCAGGATATCACTCCAGAAATTACAACACACTTATATTTTTTCATTAAGTTACTTTGTTATTTGCTATCCTGCCTTCCCTGGAGCTGTAACTTGACCACATATCTGTATTTCAGCTGCAGGCAGGTAATGAAGTGTTCATAATATTGAAGTAAGTTCACAGCCAAAATGAACCAGAATAGTTGAAAATATTAATATTTAACATTTGTGTGCTCTTTATTATGCCACCCAAATAACACCAAGGCTTTAATTTTCTGTGGTGTAATTATTACAAGCTACAAGCAAATGCATTAGGCAGTTTCTTCCAAACAATGGTTGTGTAGTAGAAATAACACAACCAAACAATAACAGAGCAAGTGCTCTGCATATTCCAGAGAAACTGCACAATTAGGGTAGAATTCCTGCTGGTATCTGTCAGTGATATTGCTTGGTGGAGATAGTCCTAGGTGCTGCAGGCAGTTCTTTAAATAACAATAAATGAGCTCCACGGTACCACTGGCAATCAAGTGGTAAACTCATATTCAGTGAACAAGAGCATGCATTTAGGAAAAATCAAAGGATCCTAATAAAAACAAGCAAACAAACAAACAAAAAACCCACAAGACAACCCCCACCCCCAAAAAAACCCAAAACCAAAAACCAACAAACAACAACAACCAAACAAAATACCCCACACAAAAGAACACTAAGAAAGCAACAAGCTCTCGCTGGCTGAAAGCTGAGAACCTGTCTTCACTATTTCACCAGATTTCAGAAGCACAACTACTCTCCTAAGTTTCAGTGGCTTTTTTTGGGACTGAGCAAGGAGTGCCCAGTGTTAACATCCCTAGAGAAAATGGAAGACTGCATGAAAATAACCTCACTGGGAGCTGGAAAGGGGCTCAGAATGCAGCAAAGGAGGCTCAGGGGGCCCTTGTGGCTCTGCACAAGTCCCTGGCAGGAGGGGACAGCCGGGGGGGTCGGGCTCTGCTCCCAGGGAACAGGGACAGGAGCAGAGGGAACGGCCTCAGGCTGGGCCAGGGGAGGCTCAGGGGGCACAGAGCAGGAATTTCCCCATGGAAAGGGAGCTCAGGGATTGGAAGTGCCCAGGGAGGTTTGCAGTACCCATCCCTGGAGGTGTCCCAGGAAGGGCTGGAGGTGGCACTCAGGGCTCTGGGCTGGGGACAGGGTGGGGATTGGGCACAGCTGGGACTCCTTGGGCTGGGAGGGATTTCCAGCCTAAATGATTTTATGATTCCATGATTTTAATTCCTAATAAAAATCAAAGATAATTTTATAATTATAATGGAGTCACTTTACCAGCTCTGCAGAAATGTGATTCTCCCCAAAAGTACAGAAAAGTCTGTTTGTCAAAAGCTTATCTAAAATAGATAAATGCAGTAATTTTTATACAGCAGTAACATTTTCCCTTTTCAGCTGAAATGGACAGGGGTGGAGGAATGTTCCACGCCATAACCGAAGCCTCCTGGGTGGCCTTGGGCAGCTTTGCTGGGAGTATCTCCACGGTGCATTGTGGCAGATGTGAGCTCTTCCTGCCCGAGCTGCAGGCCGAGCTGAAGCTGAATAAATGTGAATAAATGTGCTTAGAACAGCACAGCGTGGCCGGCTGCCGGGCCCCAGCGAGCCAAGGCCCAGGGCTGGTGCTGAGAGCTGCCCATTGAGGCTGGCACGGCAGGGCGCGGTGTGGGGCTGGCCTGAGGCGCCGTGTGCCGGCCGCAGGCCCTGGCCTGTGCTCCGCAGCTCCAGCAGCCGCACACCGCGCCCAACGCCTGCGCCTGGGAACAAAGCAAAGGTGACACAGTTTACTCTCACAACCAGCGCTGAGATGCTCTAAGCCCAGAATGAGATGGCCATATAATTATTTCTTCAGGGAGCCAACCTTTTTCCATATGTGTGCTGTGGAACTGAGCCAAAGCGAGGCTGTCTGCACACTTAATGTTCAGTTTGGTGAGCTCTCTGCTCGGAGAACATAAACACACACTCACGTCTGTGCTATCAGCTCCGAGTTTGTGAGACTATGAGCACTTGACAGCTCAACATGGCTAAACAAACCTGTTATTTAGTTTTCAGATAGTGTCAGCCCGAGTTATAGGGAAACAAGCCCCCGAAGGAGTTTACCTGAGAGTGTGGACAGCTCAGCTTCAACACCTCGCTGGTTCTCCAGTCACAGAATTGATAATTACACTGCAGCCTTTTCTAACAGCCAGCATTCTGCATGCTAAATTATGGCTGAACACTTCACAAAATTCATTTGAGAGGTTTCAAACGGCAATAATAAGCTTCCCCACACCCTTTCAGAGAAGGAAATCTAATTATTCATTCTGTCAATCTCATGCAAGATGTTCATTGTTTTAATATTATTGTTTTCTTGTTACTGTAACTGCAGTGCCAAGAGAAAAAAAAGAGCATGAGGAATAAACCACAGAAACTCCACTAAATGTTGGATTTTTCCTTTTATAGTTTGCATTTTATTCAAATGCTGGGTTTATGCCCTTATTTTTCAGGGCACAGAAACTGCCCAAGCCAAACTGGAGAAAACAAACCTCACCAGTCCCCCACATCAAGACAGTATAATTTTATGAGCAGTTACAAAAACTACCTTCCAAAACACTTTGTGAAGAAATATCTTGTGGTATTGAGAAACACCCACTGCTGTAACTCAAAAGGTCAAGATTTCAGGGTTTAAAGCACTGCATATCCACAAACACAGTACAGTGGACTGAGACAAAAATTATCAAAAGTTGCAACTTGCAGAGCAAGACCTGGTGTTTCATCAGTAAAAAGAAATCTGGATGAGCACCCAAGGCACAGTCACATGCTGCTTTCCTTCTCTGTGTGACAATGCACAATTTCACCCAGCTGGCCTGGGGCAGCCTCTGAGACACATAAACCTGCAGAGCTGGACTTATGGACGCAGATATTCCCAAGAGCCTTAGTAACAGGAAGGAAAAATGCACATTCTCAGGAAGATGAAGCAGGGGCAGTTGGAAGTTGAGCTGTGAGCTGTTTTTACCCTTTACACAAAGCTGATTGTTTGTGTCCTGGAGATTTCTAGGACTGGAGCTACCTCAGTACAGCACAGAAATATTTCAATTAATTAAAAATAATAGTTGGAGAATAGGACATTTACAGAGAAGAAGAAAAGTGATCCAAGGCATCAAAGATTTTTTTCAGTACAACTTCTATTGGAAGTCTAATGGTTTTAACAAACACAAATCACTTTGACTTGCAAAAAACTTGAGATACTGTACGTTTGAAGATTTTCCCCCGTATCAGTAAACTCAAACCCTTTAATGAAGTAGTAATAAACCCACATCTGCAATGAAAGTTAAGTGCAACTATGCAGCACCATCGAGCAAATGTAATCTATTTTGATTGTCAGAACTAGAGGCAGCACTGGGTTTATGCTCTATGCAGTAAACCTTGCCAGCTGCCCAAACTCCTGTGTGTACAGAGCTGCCTGAAGATCCTTTGGGACATCCCCAGCTCGGAGTCACCACATCTCACCCTCCCTGGATTTCCCCATCTGCCACTTTCAGGAACAACCTGTGGGCTCTCCCATGGTGCAGCAGGGGCTGTACAGGACCCCGGGCATCCCAAAATCAGCTCTGAGCAGAACACAGAAACTCAGCAAGCAGAAAGACAAGTTTAGCTGTCTTGAGGAATAATAATAAAAAAAAAGATCCTTAAGAATGAAGCCAGCAATCTTGGAAGAGCCAGCAGGCTCCCATGTCAGCCATATGCCTTCGTATGTCTGTTCTGGGGGAGTGTTACAGCTCCTGCTGTTCCATTCTTCACTTTTTAAAGGAAATGTTACAAGGCCACAAGGACTCACAAACATTTGTTGACATTTCTTCTGGGTCAGCCTTAGGAGGCCTGCAAGAATTTAAACATATGGCAGTATTTAGCTGCGTGAGGGAATGGGTTGCTTTGGAGAAAAGCAGTATTTAGTTGCAAAACAGTTTAATCCACCATAAAGGTTTTAAATTTTTTGGCGTAAATCCAAACTTTTTCTCATTATAGTTTTCACATTATATATTTAAAGCAACAGCAGCTTACCCACTGAGCTGGTATTGAGAAATACTGAGATACTTCACAATGTTTTCTACTGCCCTCCACACAAATAATATCTTGATCTGGGGGTTGCAGATCAAACAGATTTGATATGTGTTTAGACTTAAAGAGGGGGAGAAAAGAAGAGATAATCTGAGCACTGGAATGAAGGTTATTGCCCACACTTAAAGGACACAGGACCTTTGCATTTCGAATCACATGACAAAATTAACTGGGTTTTCAGCACTTTTCAGTGGCAGTACATATGCATTTGCAAGGCAGAAAAATGGGATTTGCAAGGCTTTGTCTTGTTCTTCAGCTCCCATTGCTCTCTTTGTGCTAGCAAAGGCACAGTGGCTCCCTGGCTGGAACTCATTAGATCTTGGTAGTAAAAGAAATACATTGCACTAAAGGAGCTGAGCTGAAGTTTGTCTCAAATAATGTAAAAAGGGCACTACAATATTAAACTTCCTCAAAACCACACTGGGAACACACCTGACTCAGCTGCAGTGGCAGGGAAGGACTAAGGCAAGGTGCAGCCTCTTTTTACTTCCCTGCTGAGTTCCTCCAACAGAAACCTCAAGGAGGGCAGGTTTAGAGAGATATGAGAGAGAAATTCTTCCCTTCCTCCCTGGGAGGGTGGGCAGGCCCTGGCACAGGGTGCCCAGAGCAGCTGGGGCTGTCCCTGGATCCCTGGCAGTGCCCAAGGCCAGGCTGGACATTGGGGCTGGAGCAGCCTGGGACAGTGGAAGGTGTCCCTGCCATGGCAGGGGTGGGGCTGGATGGATTTTATGGTCCCTCCCAACCCAAATTATTTTGGGATTCTGGGATTGCAGCTCACAACCAAAGGAGTTCCTGCCACTCTTTTTCCTTCCACAATCTTGTGTGTTAACTGTATAGCACAATATTTAAAATGAGCCAGCTGAAATGGAAGGTCTTACATGGAAAACAAAGATGCAAGAGCTACTCTGTTTATTTTTTTTCCCCCCAAACTATAGAGCAGGCATGGTTTTTAAAGTGAAGAGTAGATCCAGAAATTACACTCTTCCTAAAATGTGCTGTTAATTAACACATACTCTAACACATGAACTAACATGAACCAGGAGAGTGTCGCTGTTGGACACAAAATGAGTCACACAGACGCAGCTCGAGGTGTGGTGAAAGAAAGAGTCTTTTATTTTATTTTCTTAGTATTTATAAGTTTCTGACTATGGCCAGGGATTGGATAGTTAGGTTAACACTTTTCCAACCACAGTGGCCACGAGAGATGTCTATCAAAAGACGTGTATCAGAAAGAATGTACACATATCTGTATTTACAGTCACTCTCTCGAGAAAGTTTTTAGAAACTATGTCAACAAGATCAGAAAACTGAATTTTCAGGGTGACAGGAGAGGACAAACCCCTCTGGTTTTGAATATTTTGGGGCCTCAGAAGGAACCCAAGATTACTTTGCAGAAAACATTCATAAGAAATGAATATATAAATTACTTAAATGGATACAGAAATTTTATAGGCATTATGAGAGAAAAGAAAAATGCCTGATTTTAAAAAGTAAATTGTACTTTTACTAAATAAGTAAAATCTCTGGATGAGAATGTTCAAAAGAAAGGCAACACTTCCTTGGGGGTTCATCATCTGGCAGCAGGCAGGGTTTCAGGTGCATCACCTGTGCTGTCAGTCAGATGAAGGAAAGTTCCTTATAGGCCTTATTTTAACTCAATTATAGACTGGAAAATCATCAAATATTCTGAAATTTAAAATTAGTCAGAGGACAAAGTTCTGTCATAACAAGTTTGTGGGAACATAAAAATGATGTGAATAAAACTTCAAGGTCAAGTTACTTTTATCCAACTTTCATAGTTTCAACCAAACTATCACCCAAATTTGGTTAGAGGGGTCACTGTCTAAAATGCTGCAGATTGTGCAGCCCTTAAGAAACAGAGCATGCCCCATCTTCTAAAGCTTTGGGGGAGAAAAAAAAAAAAGTTTTTATAATCTTGCTAAAATTAAGTTGACATTTCCAGAAAGTTACCTGCTTACATTTAACCTTTATTCAAAATTGCCATTTATTCTAAGCTCTTCAGTAATAAAATGCATGAGGCATTAATGGAAGGTAAAAGCTGAATTTCAGAATCCAGTTATCAGCAATGATCACAACCAGGAAAATGAAGGTTATTTTGAGAAAGTTCCAGTAACTCCAGAGGAAACAAAACCAAAACCCCACTGACTTTTAGTCAGCACATAACAAATACTAAAACATAGGAGAGATTTAAAAGCTGAATTGGACAATGACGAAAGGTCCTGAATACAGAAGATACTGAAGGGTATGAAGAATCTGGTGATGTCGATGGAAATAACTGGAAAGTATTAATTAAATGCACATGTGATTAATTAAATAAAAATTAGAGCATGAAAACAAGACTAAGGCTGAAGTGCTTAACCTTGCAGCTGAATTCCAAGCTTAAGAATTTGTGAGCCAGGTAGATCAAAAGATGTACCAGCAGCAGAGGAAAAATAACAAAACAATGAATAAAAGCACCATATGACTCATTCAGATGTCAGGGAAGAAAATGGCATCAGAGACCTGAAAGCATCAGCTTACAACAATAAATAAAAGGTTAAAAATAAGTTTTATGTATTTAAAAACCATCAGAAAGACTTAGCTACAAGCTTTCAGGTGCCTTCAATGGCCAGGGTGGATAGCTCTAAACAAAAGCTGGGAATTCTGAAGAAATTTTTATAATTAATTTTTTCTATAAGTACTTGGTCTTAAATCCATATTTTCTCAACTTCATGATAAAAGGCAAGACCCACAAGCCCATTTTCATCTTTGGGTAAGGGAAGCGATGGAAGTATTTTAAGTGGCCCAGCGCAATGGAAAAAAGGCTTGTTAGATTCTTGAGTCCACTGACATTTTTTAAGTGGGAAAAAAAGGAGATGGATTCAGTTCTGGATCTGGAGACAACATAAACAAATATAAAAATAATTGTGAGCATGGAACAGCAAGGCTGAGTGGGGGATCCAACAGGAATTTCTGTCGGGCTGCTGAGGATTTCCTCACAGTGGTGAACAGGGCAGTGGTGCTGGTTGAGCTCGATGATGTTAAAGGATTTTTCCAAACTTAGTGATTCTGTGATTTTATGACTAAAAGCAGAACTGTGGATTTCACTACTCTGCCCTACAGAGATGAGCAGCTGTGCCTTGGGCTCCTGGATAGAACTTCAGCCATCAGTTGTGATGAGAACCTCACTCCAAACCCCTGAAAGCAGAGGGGTTTGTCTGTGTTTAGCTACTTAGCCCGACTAATTCATTCTTCTTCCACTATAAGAAAATGAAAGTAGTCTGATATACCCATGAGCCATTATAAAAGCTATGCAAATATTTCCAAAACACTATAAATATTCATTTCAGATTAAAACATTCTGATCAAATTCACGCATTTTCAGACCCTTTATCTGCAAATGCTTCCCTGAATCCAGATTTTCAAGTGCATTTGCTGAAACAGCATATTTTGTGTAACTATTCACAGCTACCTTTTAAGTTGTCATTTCTTGTATCTCTGTCAGGATCCAAACTCCAAGAACTACAGATCCATTTAGGAAACTGAAGGTAATCACACATCGCTTGTACATCACATCAACCCAGCTCAAAATGCACCAAACAGCCCACAAAAAACCCCACAAATAAACACAATTCCACCAACAGTGCATGCCAGTGCAAATGGTTAAGTAAGGTGAGGAAAGCTGATGACATACGCAAGTCTTTGCTGAGTATTTTGCTGAGATTAACTAATTTTCAATTACAATGTTAGTATGTAATTATTGCATGAACATACTGCAAATGGAAAAGCAAGATGACCTTCATTAAATGAATTCTTGTAACAAAATTAAGTAATATTATTAAAATAATCTAAAAACAATTACTTTAAGTTCTTAACTACACCAAGTGAGCATATTTTTCTTAGAGTCATAGAATCACAGAATGGTTTGGGTTGGGAGGGACCTCAAAGCCCACCCATCCCATCCCTGCCATGGCAGGGACACCTCCCACTGTCCCAGGCTGCTCCAGCCCCAATGTCCAGCCTGGCCTTGGGCACTGCCAGGGATCCAGGGGCAGCCCCAGCTGCTCTGGGCACCCTGTGCCAGGGCCTGCCCACCCTGCCAGGGAACAATCCCTGCCCAATATCCCATCCAGCCCTGCCCTCTGGCACTGGGAGCCATTCCCTGGGTCCTGTCACATCCACCTTTTTAATTTTAACTCATAAATCCTAAGGAATAGAGAACCCATGACCATGATTTTATGGCAAGATAGGAGCATCTGTTTGGATAAACCCTAATAATCATAGTTAGAATTTCTCTTAGCTCCATCCAGTTGAACACCCAACACTTCTGTTGTCAAATCCAAAGTAATTGTATCCCAATTTACCGTAACCATTAGCTCCAATTAGCAAACATGATGGCTGCCTTGATCACAAACAGCACAGTGAGGGTTTGTAATTCTCCCCACTTGGGCTGAAATGCAGGTCTGGTCACGATTACTTCCATTGATATGAAGCCTTATATCAGCTCATGCATTATTTTTATTATCCAACAAAATAAATGGCTTTGCTGCACAGAAACAACAAACATCATCATGAGAGGCAATCAGGTGACTTCTGATTTATACTCTGATTTTAGGCTCACAAAATTAGGGAAAAGGAGACAAGCTGAGCACAAGTTCAACTCATTAGAAGAATTATTAAGAGCTGAAGCCATGCTGGTGTATTATTCTGCACTCCTGGTAAGATGTGAGCAGAAGCTCAGGTTGCTGTTGGAGATCTCTACAGTATTTAGCAAGCACTCCAACCTCTTTCATCACCATTTAGTACCTCTCCAAATAAACAGTACACAGCTAAAGAGTAAATTCTTCCTGTTCTTGGGAAGGAAGAACTCCAATTCAATAAATTGATGTTAACATTTTTCCTGCCATGCATTAAATATAGTACCAGTTTCAGGTCAGATTTTTACCAGGAGGTAAAAAATCCTGTGACTTCTCCCTCTTTAAGCAGGGCTCTGGATGAACCAGCTCCAGCTGGAGAAAAGGCAGGATGGGGTTCACAGAGTCTTTAGGAAGAGCACAGCTTTTTCTGGATGGCCAAAATGCCATTGCCAGGATCACCTCAGTACAGCTGCTGTGCCAAGGCATCACCTGCCTTCAATCCCAATCCCAGCAAGTTTTAAATGCCTTAAAATTTTCATGTTCTTTTAATTTTCATAGCCTAAAGTAACTTCTGTACATCTGCACTGCTAACTCTTGTTTTGACCTAACTCACTTTCAAAGTCCTAAATCCCAAAAGCATAGAGCACGTTTTCTTAATTCATGTGACTTTTGTATGTTGAGAAGTTAATAAACTAATAAACTAATAAAATCCAAAGCAATCTATGAAATACAGAGCAGTAAAAAAAAATATGGAACATAAAACATTGAGTCAGATCTCTCTCCTATATTCATAAAGTAGAAACCAAAACTGCAGCCCATTTTCATTAAATGTAACTTTTGGACAAAGTAGGACAAACAAAAAGAACAGCACAGAAAATCGTGGTAAAGGCAATACTGCCAAAAGAGTATATATTACTATTTATACTATACAGTAACATATACAATATCTTATGATATAAATAATGTGTTTATCAAGCACTTTTCTCAACCTATCAACAAAGAAATTATCTGGTGCCAGCGGATCCTCATCCTGTATTTGTACTCCACCTCAACAATATGAACTTACAGTTTCATTGCTTACAAACCAAAAATGCTGAAAGGGAAATAACCCCACAAAGGCTCTCATGGAAATGAATGCTCCTGACATTTTTATCTCCTAGCCCTTGCATCTCTTCTCCCCTTGAACATCTCCTTTGGTGTCTCAGCAGCAGCTCGAGCCCATCCTAACCCACAGCACCAGCCAAGCCACAGCTCTGACCCAAGGACAAGCCAGGCAACTGAGCCTGAAGGAAGCAGGAGCTGGCCCTGACAGTTCCCTCAGTTCCCAGCAATAATGAAGGGCTTTCTGCACAGCTGAGGGAGGCTTGAGAGCCACATGTGCTGCTGGAAAACTTCTCGGTGGGCAAGAAGCAGGAGGGTGCAGCAGTACCCTCGTGTAACTGCTGTGGGCAGACCCAGACACACCCTGTCTGGGACAGGTTTCATTTTTTTGTCCTACCTCTCCATGAACAGTCCTGCCTTCAGAAAAACACCTCTGGCCTGGAGTGAATACATTCTGCATTTATAAGCTTACACAGAGGAAAATGGAAATGGAGCTTTGTGCTGGGGATTGTGTTGCACTGCGCATGAATGACACGCTGTTCACCAGCAATGGATTGGCTGCATTTCCAAACTAAGTATTTAATTTTGCTAATTTAATAATGATGTAGGTACTGAGCTACAGCTCCTGCAGGTTCTGAACTAAAGGGCACTGCTGGTCACTGTTAACATCCACAGGTTTTTGGGTTAGCAAACGTCTATGTAAAAGAAGTCTTAATCTGTTTTAGATTACTTAGACTGGAAACTTCCTGGTTTGACAGAAGGTCCTATCTCCCTAAAGCCTCTAGATTTCTAAAACCATGTGCAAACATATTCCAAGAGATGGGCACAGCCACCTGGGATGGCCCTGTATAAAGTCCATAAAACAAGTCACTAAAAGAATCCACAGTGGTAGGAAAAAACCCCACATTTTTTACTCAGATGTCTCTAGATTAGCAAATGTGACATTAACCATACAGTCTATCAATCCTTTCTGTCAGTTTTTACAAGACCTTAAATCCATTTGCACTGACACCTCTATGTGTTGCTGATAACAGTGTTTCTTTAAAACTGCGACTCTAGAAATAATGTCTAAAAAAAAAAGCAGAAACTTCTGAGATGTCTAAATTAGCAATGTCTCACTTTCTCTGGCTGCCTGAAAATTTGGGTCCAGCCTACATCAGAGATGCCTCAGCCCCTCCTGACAGTGTAAGACAAAAACCTGAAAAGTTTTTCAGCTAGCAGAACCTGAGCCATTTCTGCCATATGAATTTTATCCACGAACAGATAAAAGCATTTCTTTGCCAGCACACACTGTGCTGAAAATAAGGAGCGTTGTTGATACAGCTATCCTGGCAGAACTCTATCATCAAACACTTTCTGCTGCAGAACAGGACCCAAAACACATCTTCTTCACCAGAACTTTTTTTTCTTTTTAAAGTTTGAAGCACAAAAGACCCTCCAAACCTGGAGCAGACCGTTTGGTGAGAGTAAATTTCTTTAAGAGATAATATCTGCATTTGAAAAGAATTTTGTTTCCTGTCACTGTCCTAAAACTAATTACAAATCATAATATTAAAAAAGGAATAGTTTCAGACCTCTGACTTGCTCCATGAGTCTGTGCTAGTGGATTTTCCCTGTTCCCATCCCTCTGAACAGAGCTACTACTGCTGCTCCACCAGGCAAAGGCTCTCCCATCAATGCATGCACATTCCATGCTCCATACGCCTTCCAAGATACCCACATATTCTCCTACAGAGAAACAAGAGGCAGACAAAGAAAGAAATTTGGCAAGTGGTGTCAGCTGAGTCCAACTGACACCATGTGGGCGCCAGCAGTTCCTCTGAAGTTCAATCTTCTGTCTTACCCAAAGACAGATTTGCTACTGCCTGAAAACTGTTACATGAGTCATTTACTAAGAATACTAAGGGATGGAATTAATTTTCCTCTGAATTAAAAATTCAAGGTTTTCTTCTTTCAGGAAATCAGTAGCTAAAATTACAGCAAGTCTGTCGCTTTATGAGTTTTGCCTGTTTTAGCATCTGAGAAACCATCGCTTCAAGGTAGTAAATGTCCTTTCTTTTCTGCATAAAGGATTGCAACTATTAAATTTATGAGTGAAATAGATAACTCAAAACATTATCCTAAAAGAAACTGGAGAAAATAATAACAGTTCAAGAATAAGAAAATTAAATATTGAAATTCTACGCCATAGTATCTGAAGAAAATACTTGAAATAAATTACTACCCTGTATTAATTTAATGTTCTTTCTTTTGAACACCTTAATGATTCCTTGAGATATTGTTACAGAGTTTTATCTTAATTTTGTCTCATTCTGTGGTACTCTCATACTTTCTAAAGGAACGTTATACTACAGGAATAAAATCTTTACATTTCCTCTATTTAAAATGAAGAAAGACGTAATCAGAACTGAAATAGTCATACTGAAGTAGTCGGAAAAGAACAAATGAAAGACAGGGAATATCTTGTAAACAGATACACTTTGAAGAATTTTTACAAAATTTCTTTTCAAATGGTAAGGACAAGACTATGGATTTCACTAGAGGTCCATTAATCCAATATACACCCCTTGGTTTTCCCAGGCTCTTTGAGAATTTAACAAACATGAAATATTTCATTTGAAAGAGCACAACAGATATTTTATATAGAAAAAACACTGCAAATCGAATTTGCCTTCTCTGATCCAAAGGATCGCAAATAAATCTGAAAAGGGTAATTATAAAAAATTAATTCCACTCTTCATCTGATTCTTTTATCAGAATCTTTCAAGACAAGTTTTGGTGTTCCTTCACTCAAAGGTCTCCATTCCAGTGGTGTTTCCTCCAAGTGACTTTAGACAGAACAACTCACCTGGGATGTTATTTCGGGTGGGGCTCAGGACAGCCTGCTTTGGATGGGACAGTGCTGCTTCAGGTAATTAAAGCTTGTGCACCTGAGCTGTGCTGACTTCACTTTGATCATTCCTCAGAAGAAACTGGAGAAATTCCTCTGATGAGCACTTTGGCTGGTGCCACCCGAGGGCTGTGGCAGCAGAAATCCAACACTCCTCACTCAGCTGCCTTGGGCAATCCACAGCCTCTTCAAAAGCCTGCTGACAGCGTTTGGTTCTGAGGATTTAAACTGGCTGCTCTAGTGTTTTGTACAACATTTATAACTCTCAAAATGTTGAAGTATGTAATTATGCTTGAAATAATTAAAATCACAGTTAAAAAAAAAAAAAAGTAGAAAGAAAAGAAATGCAAACTCGACAGTGGAAGGAGAGCAAAAGGGGGATCCCTGGGGATCCCTGGAGTAAGTGTGCTGGAAAACCTGAAGTGAGGCTGGGAATCCACTGCTTGTGGCACTGTGAACCCTCAGACCTGAGCCAGCTCAGCAGGAAGAATCTCACAGAGCTGAAGGAAATCAAGAATGTGAAAAGGGAATCCATGGTATGAGGATATTGAAAAATAGGCAGTAGAGACATAAGTTAAAAGATCCAGGCACTGAAAAGGTGAAAGATGAAGCAACATTGGGATGAAAATTTATAAATAAGAATTAATTTATATCTGTCTTTTATCTGACAGAGTGCATGTGGAGCAAAGAGGATCCATGTTCTTCTTGCCTCCGGCACCGCTCAGTTTATTTTATATTTCAGCTCTTACGATGGAGAGCTTAGTGCAGGGACAAACTTTACATGAAATAAAGATTTTAGGTACATCTCCATGACCTTACCTTTCCCTGCATTTAACCCTATTAACCATCCTCAAAAGTTCTGATGTCTTCCACACAAATATGTGCCAGGACAAAGCTGCTTATCATCCCCTATCCCAATGCCATAACCTGCCCAAAATTCACTGAAAGCATTTCAGAAAAGAGGAACAAGGAACAGCTATTGGTAATACCCCTGCATGAATCATATTTGGAGTGAAGGGTCCTTTTCCAAACAAATCATAAGAAATTCTTGGGAAATTTCTGGAAGGAGGGGTGATGCAGACGCTGTGCTCAGTGTAACAGAGCACAGCAGAGAGATAATTACCCTGTGAGCACGGAGTCAGTGCGGTGGAAAAAAGGTGCCAAAAATCCCAGTGCTGTCATTAACAGCTGCTGGCTGCTTGTCAGCTGCGAGGGGAGCTCAGCCCTGCTCTGCTGATGGGCAGATGAGAGCACACCTGAACACGGCAGGATATTTATAAAATCTAATCATGCAGGGGAAAAAATACAGCCATAGCCTCACAAAGACTTGTAGCACTTATTTCAGGTACAAGACATCTCATTTTTTTCTCTCAAGCTGGCAGTGTCATGTTGCTGATCTTTCCCTGATTTAAAACTAAGTTTCCAAAAACCTATTAAATAGGTTTTAATAGGTCAAAACCTACCGGATTTTTTGTACAGTCCCTGGATTGAAACAGGATCAAGGAAAGAAAGAGCCATTAGTGAAATGTTTTGTCTATTTGCAGCAGATCTATTTTCTTTGAAAGCTATCAACACCAATGTTTTTAAGAGTTTCAAAGCACTCTATAAATAATGGCACTTAAAACAAGGAATTTCTACTTTCACTTCTGTCTTATCATGTAAATTATCAAAGAAATTGCCTCTATGCTCTGCTGAATAAAAAAGGAACACCTGGAATTTCTAGACTTTGACTCAGGCAGGCAAAGAAGGACATTGAAAAGGTGAAGCTCCTAAAACACCATCATATGTAAGCAGCATACAGGTTTGAGTGTAGGAAATTCCAGATGTGCACTAGAAGATGAAAAACCTAAAGTGCCATAAGAACAGAGCTTGAGAAATCAAGCACAGGCTCTGAAAGAGGAACACGTTTGCAATGGATGCCCTGGATGATACTAATTTAAAAATATATAATCATTCCATGTTTCAAGAGAAGAAGAGTAGAAACTGAAAAACAACCCCAGAGAGTGACCCAAGCCTGTCCAAGTCCTGTCCAAACCACATCTGATTTACAGATGAACCATCCCCCTGCTCTCCTGTCTGGGTGCCAGACTCTCCCCACTCCCCCACCCCTGGGTTAGAAAGGAGATCCTTTCAGGTACTTTTAAGTACCCTAATCTAGGCACTTCTCTAATTGGATTAGCTATTGCCTTTTGCAAAAATAAAAGTGGTCCCGTTTAATAATACATAACAGCACTTACAACAAATTCCTGTTGTTTCAACTGATTCATGTACGTTCTATTTTAGCGGCTGCCCAAGTTCTGCAGCCATTTCAAGAGACAACTCGCTAAACTTGTAAAGCATTTTAACTTTATCTGATTTCGCTTTCATCTCTCACACTGAGTTGTAAAACACATTTTTCTTATTCACAAAGAGTACCACAGACAGAGATTTGGGCTGGAGCCTGATCTACATGACAGCTGCTGAAGTCACGGACAAGAAAAACTGTATCTGAAATTGCAGGGAGCAGGCTGGGAGCGATAGCACCTGCAGCAGCCAGGAGCTGCTGAGCTGGGTTGAGATATATTGCCTGACTATTGCATTTTATTCTCATGGCAGTAGCAGGCTAAGTGCAGTGTTCAGATTTCAGCAGCTCTGATTCCCCTAGAAAGAGCAGGACAAAGCCAGTTCGGAGGTGCTGCTGCAGACTGACATTACCCAAATGGAGCTGGCTGCTTTCATTCCCTGTGTTAATACAAATACAGGAGTGCTCCTGGTTCCCCCAGATTCAATTCCCTGTGTTACTACTACAAATACAGAGGTGCTCCTGGTTCCCCCAGCCTCCAGCTGCAGCTCCCAGAGAGGGCACATCCTTGGATGGGATGAACTGGTATTGCCCCTAATATATCTTCACATGTTTAAACTTTTCCCTTTTTTTTCTTGGCATCTTGGAAATAGCCATGGACACCTAGACAGGCTGGCTTCTTGCAGGAGGGGCTCTGGGGACACTTCAATTTGTGGGTGTTTTTCAGCTGGTGCTTAATCACCAGCAAGATGTTCTGATGCTTGAGCAGATTCCAGAACCTGATGTAGTTCAAGAGAGATTTCAATTTGACAAGAATATTCTGCAAAGCTCCCAAGATAAGTTTGGGGCACCTGCAGCTGTCCATAATGGGTACAGAGGGGAAACAATTAAAAAACCTGTACACATTCTCTCACCCCCACCTCTGCAGCTCATCCAAGAGCACTCCAAGGACGTGAACCCTGAGCACACACATTGTTTAAGCCTCAGAATATGGCTGGGCAAGGAGACAACCAAGACTGACTTGCCCTTTCTATGTGTCTCTCTCTGTGAACCTTGGGAGATCCTTTCAGATTTTTAAACAGCAATTAATGGTCATGGAGAAATAGTAGGAAAACAAATAAGAAAGTAAAAAGATGGAAAGTAGGCAAGAGAGATCTTGCCAGAGGAGGTGGAGAGCAGAGGGAGATGGCCTTTCCAAAGACCATGCAGCACATGCAACAACTTCTGTAAAAAGCTGAGAAAAAAAAAGTGACCACTGTTAGGGCTTGAGGGTGTCACAGCTTCATCACCTTAACAGGACCTTGGAGTGTTGAGCCTCATGCAAAATGAGACTCCCCTTTACTGGGATTTTCTTTCTCTCTCAAAGGCTAAGTGGCTTCACATTTGTCTCCTGCACCTCTCTAAACCAACTGAGCAACCCTCTCTGTAGTCATTAATCTTAAAACCTTGGTAATGTGAGCTCAGAGTGCTCACTTGCCTTTTCCTGTGTGCAGTTTTTGCATCCACAGCGACTGAACTCTGTTCAAACGCCTTTTGGCAGACTTTGGGTGCCAACAGCCTTGTCAAAGTTTTATTCCATTTTCAAGCAGAGATTGAAAGATTCACAAATGTCAGATTTGTGTCTGCTCCTCTCCTTGCATAACTTGCAAACACAAGTCATCATGCATGTACTACACCCACAGCCCCTTTTCTTAGCTAAAATAATACAATGCACTTTGGGAGTTTTAAACTCTTCACCTCAGATGAGGGATTTAAGGATGTGTTAATAAAATTATCTATATGAATGTTTTCTAAAGAGACTGAAACACCTGCCCATGTACTTTCTTACAAAGAGCATGGCTGTCAACATCTAAATATGTTCTGTATTTCTGTCAGGAGTTTTGCTTTGATCAAGGCAGATGAATCCTGTACTACCTGAATTTCTGTTCATGTTAGTACATGGAAGATATTGTTTATACTGTTGGATTGTAAGATAGCTGGATAAAATAAAAGTAAGTGTAAATTTTTACATTTTAGTCTGACTATCCTTGAGCAGCAAAAGAGAGAATGAAACTGTGCCACATCCAAAACTCACCAACTGAAGATCTAGATCATAAATCTTGTGCTCTGAGATGTTCCACGGAGTGCCTGGATAGGCAAACCAAAGGATGCATTACATCCCTAATTTAGATAATATTTTTAGCCCCCACATTTTTTTCCTCTATGCACTAAAATATAATAATTTTCTATTAAAAAAATTCAATTGTGCTAAATACGTCATTTTCATAAAGCAAATGTTGGCATTGGCAGACAACAGTCTATGATGGAGGTTTTCATTTACAGCACCTTAATTAAGTTAATCCCTAACTTAGTCCTGAAAATTTCCCTAGGAGAGAGTCTATGTGGGAATTTCCACTAAACAAACATAAAAGGCACCTTTCCATTCATCCTCTCAATGTTCACCTTCACTCTACAGCAAGAGCAACAATGGGTTTATACCAGCTTTCCCCCTAAATCAAGGAACACAGCCCAGGTTTCAAGGCTTTCCCTTAGCCCTTCTCATCCTTCAGTATGATATTTTATTCAGTTTTTAATTTTTATAGGGGTACTTCTCCCCACTAAATATTCCAAGGGACTCAAAGTCTTGCGTAATTGAATTACCAGGTTTATAGAAAATCAGTTATAGACGAAATTGCCAAGGTGGGTGTGGGGAAAGAAAGAACATTTCAGCAAGATGTGGCCCATTATGCAAATTTGTCACCACATGCCATACATAATGAATAAACCTTGTGCTCTTAACACTTTGATTATAGTCTATACAGACAATGCAAATTAAAATTCCTGCTGCTCCATAAACGAAATGAGAGGAAATTATGTAAATTCTAACACATTAGATTGATTTGGTTGAAACAAAACCTGCTCCACTTGATATTTTGGGGGAAGTGCCACAATTACAATGATTGAGAAAGTGCAGCGTTAATGAAGTGTGTTATTGCTAATCAATTCCTCCTCCTCTGGTAATGGCTGCATCACCCACTGCCCACGGAGCTGCTGAGCTCTGGGGCACACACTGAGCCTGCCAGGAACTCCTGTTTGCACCAGGAACTCACACAACTCTGTGACTGACACCCAGGAGGGGTCCATGTTCTCATGCAGGATCATGGAAGGGTTTGGGTGGAAAGGATCCTAAAAATGACCCCCTGCCATGGGCAGGGACACCTTCCACAAGATCAGGTTTCTCCAAACCCCATCCAACCTGGACTGGAAAACTTTTTGGCAATCCTGCCTGGCTATCTTGGATGCTACTGGGAATCCTAACCAAGCAACTTCCCCTTAAGCAAAAGGTGAGAAATCACCTCTCTGTGAATGACTTCTCCGAAAATAAGGAATTAGATTTTCACCTGGTAATAAATTGACCGTGTTTAGTTCATGGAAATTAAAAGCAAGGTCTTTTGTGCTTAAAAGTTCCCCGTCCAAATTAAAGAAACTGAAAAATGGGACTCAACAGTTTTGAAAGTTTCAAATGAAACATTCTTCCAATAACAGTTGTTTGGGTTTGTTGTAGGAATTTGGAATGTCTCTAAAACGGAGTTCACTTGATTAAATTCCGTCATCTGTAGGGACCTGATATGAACAGATCTGATAGAGCTGTTCTACAATTAATCAACAGGTGAAGGCTATGGCTTCTTTACACCAAGCAGAGGAACATCTTTCCAAACATCCTCTCACCATTTAAAAAAAATATACAAAATACAAAATACTCCTCAGAGCTCCTCACCAAGGTGCTGCAGAATACTGCATTGATATCTTAATTATTCACTATGCTGGATAAAATAATTAAGTAGTTTATTTATCATATTTTGCAGCCCTTCCTCTAAAATATTTCCATTGCATTTTTAAAGAAAAAAATTTCATTTGCAAAAGGACCTGCATCATTAGAAATTTGTGGCTCTTATCTCACAGGTAAATACGAGCAGGTGGAATGAGCCACTGTTTTCTATTTAGGTAACTTTTATCTCGTTCTCAGAAACATTTGTCACTGCATGTAGTGACTGCATTTGTTTCCTCTCTCTGCTTATTTGTCTCCAACTAATTTATTTTGGCTCCTGCTGAGACATGAGGAAGCACAGAGACATCTCCCTGCCTTCAACAGCAGCTTCACGCACAGGACTGGTGCAGGTTGTGAATTAAATGCATCCAAAACCACATCCAAAACCAGGGCAGCACAGGCAAGGAGAGAGCTTTTACGCAGAAATGATGTAGCACATAAACACACGAGACACACACCAAGGCTGGCACTTACCAGAAGAAATTCTAGTATTTTGTGTTTGCTCCATGAACAAGGAAACAACAGGGGTCAGGCCCCGGCTGCGAAAGAAAATTTGGCAGACCGAGAAAAGAGAATGGTAAAATGAAAAGAGACGGGAAAGAGACAAAAGAATTCATCTCTCCTAGAAATAAAGCGACATTTAGTTTTGCGGGCAGAGGATCCATTCTGGTGGCAGCACACGCTTCTCTGCTACGGCTGGGGTTTAAAAATGCCAATCCATTTCGCCTGATTAATTAAAGTGAATATCGCTGCCGCTGTGAGAGGCACCGGCAGCGCTCGGACTGAGCCCCAGCCTCCCTCCCCTCCCGGAATTTATCCCGGCTTTTGGCCGGGATGCTGCGGGAGCCGCCGCCCCCGCACAAGGATGCCCAGTCTAATTACACCGTGCTAATTAAAATCTCAAAGCGTGACGTGGCCAGAGAGCTACTCAGAACTTGGCACAGACACATTTGCGACCCAAAATGCGAAACATCGCCCAAAACTGAGGATCAGGGAAAACAACGACAACTAAGTGGCTGTCCGGCAGTGGGAGCATTCAGCGTGGGACAGATGTTTTCTTACATAAAACAGACACAAAGGATCACAGCGGGAAATATCTCACCCCACAAGAATCATCTTAATTTCCAGCTCAAAAAGACCTTAGAAAACGGAGTCTCTCCACGTTGGCTTCTACTTGAATTCTTTCACTTCCCACTGCTTTGTTTATAGGAACAGGCTGTCTTTGATGTTGGAACATTAGAAGGAGTGAAACAATAAATTTCCCATATTCTAATATCCAGGCATCCCGAGCTTGTTCAAGGACCCCTTGATTCATGAAGGCAAATAATTCAATTACCTGAGCGTTAATCAAGGAGTCGCTGCAGTCCCTTTTTGATGTGGATTGGGCTGTTTGAAGCTCCACACTGGCCCAGACGGGCTTTAACCCTTTCGGCACCAGCAGCACTGCAGGCAGCGCTCTGGCCAAGTGAGCCCCACTGCATCATTTGGGAATGCTGCTCCAGGAGGAGCCCTCTACAAGCTAAAATTATTTCCTAGTTAAGTCAACCTGTCTTAAAAGCATTTTTGGGAGCTGCTCTTTAGATGGCACGACACTGAGACATAACAATACTGCTGAGAAACAAAGGGGTTTGCCTTGGCACTACAAGAGATTTCATCATGTCCTTCTCAACTATTTCCCTCAAAAGAAATGGAAGTGGGAACACTCTAGTGGGACTCCTCTAGTCGGGTGAAAGAACTCCTCAAATAGCAAAATCAAGTAGATTTAAGCATTCCCTCTCCTCACAGAGAAGCACCTGGATGAATTAATCTGTGTCATGACCAAGTCAAAGCCCTGGTCGTGGTGCCTGCAGAAAACCAGAAACTAAAGTCAATGCAGACGTTGTGCTCTCAGCTGATTTGCCTTTCTGAATATGATTACTGAGAGAATTCCTCTGCATAAATGAGGAATTAGGCTCCTCTTCATTCATTCTAAGATTCTTTGGGACATGAGGAGGGTTCTAAAAAGACATAATTAGAAGGCATAATTAATATATAGCGATCTCTCAGTTCTCTGCACAGCTCCAACAACACAGCCATGGATACACCCCTAATTTTAGCAGCAGTTCCATGGATTATGAAAATGACCTCACCAGACTACTGAGATGTGGCAAAAACAGTTCTGCAACAGGACTTTTTCTGGTCTCATTCACAGCAGAATGGCATCTGTCCTTCACAGCACAGCTGGGGAAAGGATCCCTGTCATGCAGAGTGACATCTCAATTCACAGGGATACAGGCTGCAAAAAGCATAACGAGCATGCCTGCCTTCCCCTAGATAACAAGCAAATTATTTTGGGGCATGAGGATGTAGATGGAAATTCATGTATTTACATTAAAATGCTTGATAATTTATTAATAAGTTGGGATGTTTCTGATTTGTTGGAAAATAAAACTTGGGGCCTTCTGTAAAGCCCAGAGAGGAAATGTGTATAATGAATTGGTAAGAATGAGAAAAGAAGTCAATGTACACATAATTTTATGCATTTTCCATAAAGCCAAAGGATCTGCATATATAACTAACATGAGAAATGGGAAACCTTCCTCTTTGAGCAAACACTCCTGCTAACACCAGTGAAAAGTGTTAAAGGAGGAGCTGCTAATCTCAAATTCAACAAGCAATTAGCATTCATTAAAGTAATAAAATGCCCAAAGCACTTATGGATTAAATACAGTATACTTTAAAGAAGATGGAAACAGTTAAAACATAAGCTTTACTCCAGTTTATTTTGAATTATTTCATTTCTAGTAAAAAGGATGTGGTTTCCAGATGGGAGATACCTGTGGGCAAAAACACTCTCCAGTAGGCAAAATGACTAAATACCAATGAAGAAGCCTTTTGTATTCATTAATTTAATTTACATTATTTTCTTAATAAAGTATCAATGACCTTGTGTGAATTTTGGGGGAACAAAAAGTAAATAGAAGTAAAAAGCCCTGAGTTTTGGTAGTTTGCCTAAAACACACAACTTCCAAGAAATGACTTGCTGGTTAGTAATTTCTGAAGGGAAATACCATAAAGGCTGAGCTGTTTCCCAGACTGTTTGTGGGGATAGTCACAAGCACTATTTCACAGCTCTTTGAGCAAAATTCAGAATTGCATCCAGTGCATCAGGGATGGGAGATGTGCACAGTCTGGTCAGTGCCCTTAGGATGCCAGGAAAACAGAAATTCCAGAAGCACTCTCCCTGACCTCCAGCTCATCCCAAAAAAGCCAAGGTCATGGACAAGGAGCAACTGCAAATCTTGGTAAATCTGAGAGCTGGCTTCCTCTGCAGACTTGGTTATTTCAACCCAACTCATTTGGTGTTCAACTTGATTGGATAATTAAACACATATTAGTGCAATTTCATCCACTTGATGGAGCATTGACAGCATTCCTAACAACTGGTAGGATCAAAACCTGGCTGAGCCGTGTGATGCATGACTCAATCTAAACTCAAACACACATTCAGTGTAACTACCAAAACTCCCAGAAATGTCACATCAGAGGTGCTGTTCAATAATCCCAAGGAATAACCCCATGAACTCCAGCACTTGTCTGCTTTAGATCAGGTTCACCAGTCTGAATTTAACCAGGAAAGTGCAAACATCAGATAAACAGCTGAAACTTGACTGCTAGTAAAAATCATTTAAAAAGGCTGCTAACCACAGTAACAAAGTTCTGAGCATATATTAACCAAGGCACAATCTTTGCGCCTTCCAAAAGTACAAATCCCCACTGAAGGGCACAATAAGGTGGAATTCAATGTCAAGTCCAAGCCATGAGGAAAAAAAAAAATCAGCAATTAGACTTTTGATTTTCCTCACGTGTTCTGACTGCTCCTTTAAAGCCCAAGCCAGCAGCCCCTAGGTAATTTGTGATGCTCCAGAATGACAGCACATCACTGCAGCCTGGAGTGAATCCTTGTGCTACCTTTTCCATGGATTTCATCATGTCCAGGTACCATGTTATAGCTGCACATTGCACTTCTCTGTTTGATGCAGCAGGGCTGGTTCCCACTTCCTCTTTCAGAAGAGTGCTCAGGTATTTCTTAGATTTCTCTTGCCTCATTTAAATGAGGGGTTTTCTTTGTTATGAAGTAAGTAATTATTGAAGTAATTGAATGTACCAAGAATTAATTTTAGCTCCTCCCAGCACTTTGATATCTACTGAGAAAAATACACAGACAAATGAGTTTTTGCTGTTGGATCAAAAAAGTGAAATAATGGTAGCAGAAAGTCACTGGACATCAGCTCCAAGCTTGTAGTGAGGAGTGTGATTGCCCTGCAGGCTGGACATGGAAACCTTGCTTAATTCAGGAAATAGCAAGAGTCAGAGGAGAAGGCAAATGTTGGATAAGCCTGACCCAAGGAAGCTAAGAAGAATGTTTCCCCTTTTGAACAGAAGTGGAGCTGGCTGAGTAAAGGAGAAATATGAAAAAAAAAAAAAAAAAAGGTCAGAAGAGGTTGCTTTACCTGCTAAATTTAAGGGTATGGGAGAGCAGAGCAAAGTTTGCACTGCAAAGTGAGCAAGTCTGCTCACTTTGAATTTGGAGATTTGGAGCTGCACAGGGAGAGAAGGATCTGACAAACTGAGGGACAAGGAATCTCATCCACACCTCAGCAAGGTGAGTGAACTGCAGCTGAAGTGTAGGAACCTGAGACCCTGAGGCAAGCCCAGGAGCACAGGCAGGATTCCAAGGGCACAGAGACATCAGTCTCAGCTGTTGTACATGGTTTGTTGTCAGCCAGGTCATGCAGATGCCCCAATTAGCTCAGAATGCTCCAAATCAGTTTTGTTTGTCCAGGGCAGTGGACTGTGACCTGCAGCACTGAGGAAGGGATCAGCTAAAACCAGTTTCACTTACAGGGCTGTAGCCAAAGCACCACAGAAAACCAGAGATTGCTAAGAGGATTTGTAACTCAGCACTTGAAACATAATGAATTTATGACTATTAATTTTTTCATATAAATAAATATTACAAGATTCATAATTTTAAGGACAGAAGGAACAATTATGACCATCCTGTCTGACCTACAGCCTCATGTATTGCTACCTAATCAGCCCTTTTTATGTAAATGACAAATTGTTTGCATGCAAATGCCACTGCCTGCGCTGTTTTCTTCTTGCTTTAGAAAAAGAAATGCTATGGAAATTGCCCCTGTGCTAAAAAGAATTGAAATGCATACTAATCAGCCATATTCTCCCAGATATACCAGCTATAATTGGAACAGTAACAAATAAAAAGGCAACAATCAGCACTGGACCAAATTTTCTATTTGAATCAGACCCCAAGTAAAGTTATTATTCAGCTGCTTTTCAAAATTTTGGAACCTCTTACATTTGGAGAAATTGAGTTTGAAACTGAATGAACAGAGACTTTTCACTAATGTGAAATATTGAAGATCTCTGGAATTTCAATTGCAAGAAAAATATAATGAAAGAGAATGGGAAGGAGCCATTATCATAAGAAATACCTGTTGTCTGTGTGCACTGGATAAATGCTGGAGTAATTCTCAGTTCCACCAGGCTGCTGATCCCTGTGGCTCATGCAGTATGCAATGGGAAGGTCTGATCAGTGATCTGGACACGCTGAATTCACCTGGCAGCATTCAGTTGCTCTAAGATTGTTCCTTCCTGGAAAACAGCTCACAGCCATCCCTGCCTGATCAGGAAGTGCTATGAAAGCAAGACATGCACTAAACCTTGTCTTTAAAGGTGATCTACCATGAGCTGAGTGATGCTGAGAAATCCTCACCTGCACCAGTGTGTGGTCAGGTCTCTGAAGGGAGCACTGCTCTGAGGAGGGTGAGGTTGAATCCTAGACTTGAATCCCAACATTTCAACTGTATTTTCTATTCTAATGAGACTTTTCTTAATTTCTAAATGCCATTCAAAGTCCTGTATTTGCCTCAGGATCTCTATCAAATTAAACTATGTCCAAAAATTAGGGATAAACTTTTTGAATTATATTTTCCTTGAGGTTGCAATTTTTACTTGTTGCTTCCATCAAAGTTTTCCAGTCACTTCTATAAATGAGTGTACAAAATGCACATAAGGTGCAAGCAGGTCTGTGACTAAAAAGGTCTGGAAACCCTTGTTTGGGGGCTGGCATAATTACAGGTATTTTGCTTGGGCAATGAAAATACATTTATTTTTGGTTTAAATGCCAGCCAACTTTGCATAAACTTTATTTCTTTTGTTTGCCTTGCAATGTCTATACACATAAAAAAATGAAAAACTTAGTTGATAAAAGATGAAAGGAGTAAGAGAGTTATTCACTCAGCAGCCAAGATCTGTGAGATAATTACTTTAAATCAAGAAGGGGCAGATCATTTAAATTTATGACTTAATGCCGACACATGCATGTATTAATAAAACAGTTAGCATTAATGAAAATAGGGTTTAGTCTCCTGATTCCAACAGAGCCATCATTTCTGCTTTCCACTGAACTAATGACTTAGCCTTGGCAGAATGATATGTATGCATGTATTTAACTATTTAACTTAACCACTGAGACCAATTAATGTGTTTCTGAAGTTTGATTTTATTTAAAAGTATATATCAGCAGCCTCACTGGGATCAAAATTATGTTGAACCAGAGTTTATATGGCAGCAGTTTAACCTTAAGTGTGACTCCCTGCCTTGGAATATCTGATGTAAAAGAAAGAGCACTAAAACGTGTGCAGAAGCAGCAGCCCTTCAGTGGGATTGGCAGGGAGCTAAGGAAGTTTTTGGTTTCCCAGGCTAGCACAGACTGAGCGATGAGGGGCTCACTGGGAGGGAGTGGGGGCTGTGAGAGGGCACAGCTCTGATTCACTGCCGGTCCTGGTTTGGAGGACAGGACACAGGGACAAACCTGACCCAGCCAGGCTGAGATCCAGCTGGCCTTGCTCATAGGGCAAGAAAACCTGCACCAGGTACATCATACAAAGACAGAGGAGTTCAGTGCTCGGTGCTGTGCAGCTCACAAACACTAAAACTCTGTTTTCAAGGGTTTTTGAATAAATTTCGTCCTGCTCATCTCTCCAGTGTTTCGCTGCACAGGCAGGTGTCCTCGCAGTATCACTGGGGGCTCATGGCAACAGTGTCAGTCTGCACCAACACCATTTAATGAAACCTTAAAATAAAAAACCATAATTAATGTCTAGATAGGCATTTCCTACAGCTGACATTCACAAATCAAAGTCCTGTCCTATTTTGTCTGCATTATCATGCTCCATGATCCACAATTTCTGTCAGTGTATCTATAATGTGGCTACTGTCTACCTGTTGATGAACACTTAAACATCATTATAATAATGAATTATACTTGGAAACCTCTTGCTGTGCTGTTCACCAATCACTCTGGAAAATCCTGGCTCCTTTTTCACATTTGGTTACTTGGTCCTTTTTCTTTTAATCCATTTACATTGATTTCTACTATTCCAACTCTGCCTGCCATTGCATTCCAATTAAGAATTCTGATGAACTCTTCCTGATTCAGAAGGGAGAGGTCTCTCACTCGCTGCCAAATTTTGGAGTGAAAAAAAACCAACCACACATACAAAACCCACTTAGAATTCTCTTAAACCATCACTCCCAAACCGGGGAGCTAAATGATGGCTAGTGGAGCCAGCAGAGCGCGGTGGGACAGGGATGCCTGCGAGCCACGGCACCACCCAAGCAGTGAAGGAAGGAGCCCCGATGCCTTTGTCAGGCAAAAAGAGCCTTAATGTCGCCTTCCCCCGGCCACCGCTCAGCACTGAGCTGCATTCACTCGTCTCTCAATTCCGGCCGGCTCGACGCACCGCTGCTGTCCCCGCTGCTGTCCCCGCTGCTGTCCCCGCTGCTGTCCCCGCTGCTGTCCCCGCTGCTGTCCCCGCTGCTGTCCCCGCCCTGCGGGACCTTCTCGGGACGGCCTGAGCAGCACTGGCAGCTCGAGGTTCCCTCCCAGCCTGAGCACAGGGAGCAGCAGAGGGCTGTTCCCTGCCCTGCAGCACAGAGGATGGGCACTGACAGGGCTCCCGTGCCCTTTTGCCTGTGCAGGAACCACTGATGCTCTCCCCAAGGGTTGTTCCTCCAACATAATTCTTAATTAATAGTCTCTCTCAGGCCATAGATAGAAAACTGTACAGGTAGCATGGCACAATGCTGCCTGTGTTTGGCATCAGTTGTAGGCAACTGGATGAGGTGTGTGAATGAACTTCTCTGGCTGCAGCAGCAATATTGTAGAGTTCTGCACTGTTATGGTATATCCTTCTTATACACAGCAATGTGGTTGGTCTGAGTCAAATCAAAGACCAAGTCTGCAGGAACAGCCCAGAGGGGATGTCTAGAAGAACATCGGAAGAAGGCAGCTGGAGTAAGCCTCTTTCCATGCCTGCAAACATTTGAAATCTATATGATCACGTACATCCTTGCTGGACAGCATCCAGCATGGATGGGCTTTGGAGCAGCCTGGGATAGTGGAAGGGGTGGAAGGAAATGAGCTTTACGGTCCATTCCAACCCAAACAACTCACTGATTTTGTGGGCAGTAACAACAACATCTTTTGTGTTCCAGTGTGCTCCAGGATATATGGAAGTAATTTGGACCAATCTGCATTTCTCATTCCTTCAGCTGTAAGCTTCAATGACCTGGATGCGAACAGATAAAATTAGTCCAATTTAGCCTAATGTGATTTTTTTTTCTCCTATCAAGGATGTCTAAGATCTCTCAAGCCCGATAACATCACTGAAAGAAATACATTTTGTTTCACTGTATCATTTTTTCCCGCTTTTAAACTCTTGGCATGGCATGAACCGACACTGCCTTTGAAAACAGAGGAAGGAGCGAGCAAAAACCCCTCCTAGAGGGGCCCGCGCTGTTATTCCACACCCAGCCTCCAGCTGTGGAGTCAGCTTGTCTGCAGACAAGCCGCACTTCCAGCGTGCCAAAAATCCTCCGCCAGAGCCCGGACGGTGCCGCACGGCCGCAGGTGAGGCGGTGCAAGGCCCGGAGGGTGCTGGACCCCGGGCTCCGGGCTTTCACACCGAACCGGC
>NC_031780.1:19714505-19737115 GCF_001522545.3 Parus major | reverse complement strand
GAACCGGCTCCGGGCTTTTACACCGAACCGGCTCCGGGCTTTCACACCGAACCGGCTCCGGGCTTTCACACCGAACCGGCTCCGGGCTTTCACACAGAACCGGCTCCGGGGTTTCACACCGAACCGGCTCCGGGCTCCGGGGTTTCACACAGAACCGGCCCCGAGCTTTCACACCGAACCGGCTCCGGGGTTTCACACCGAACCGGCTCCGGGCTTTCACACCGAACCGGCCCCGGGAACACTCCGGGCCCGCATCCCCGCATCCCGCGGGCAGCGCTGCCCCCTGCCGGCCGGCCGCCGCAGCGCGGCCCCGCCGAGCGGCCCCTGCCCCCGGTAACAGCGCTCTCCGCGCACCGCTCATCCCACAGCCTAAACCTCAGCCCTAAACACCAGGGCTGCTACATTTCCTCCTAAAATACCATCAAAGGTTTTACTCCGTGTCCGGTATGTAACTAAGCAGATGGGTACAGTGCTCCTTGACCTGTAAGAGCGTATCTGACGTACAAAGACACAGATGGCCTAAAATGCCCATAAAGTCCTCTTAGTTCACCCCAAGTGCCCGACACAATCTCCATTTAAATCAATGGCCACCTCGCCATTTCTGTCCACAAACCTTGGCTTGGCCCCAGCAAAGAAACAACGAAAGCTGAAGGGCCATTAAAAACATAAAAATGGGCATGGCATAGGAAATTATACACAGGTTTTAGCTTACAATGCTTGTAGAAGAACTCTCACACACACACATACAAAGTCCAGGAAGTACGTTGCTGAACTGTTTTAAATTAATTGATTCCAGATGAGACTTCTGCTTCACACATACTGAAAATATTTCGCTAAACGTCCAGCTCACACAATGAATTCAAAATTCAGTTAGGTGGTTCACCAAAAAGAAGAGATGCCAGTTGTGCGAGATGACTTGAAATTTCTATGATGGCTGAGCTAGAAATAGCTTCTATTGTGGAATTCTCATCACTCAATGGTTTGTTTGTCAAGTTATGCTGTAATGTTACAATAATTGCAGAAAATAAGAACGTCAGTCTCAGGTCTACTGTAACTCTGAACTTCACATATGTTCCTTACACTAAATTAAATATGTCAGATGTTGTCAGAATAGCATATTAATTGAAGCTGAAATCACATGATATACTTTAAAGCATTTTATCTGAAAAATCACAGAAATCATTCCAATCTTTGCAGTTTCCTGATATTTTTATGCAGAAGAAAAATTAATTTAGCTCCCCTATCTCTCAATCAACCATTTCTATACATATTTTCCTCTGAAACTGCTGCTGATAAATTGCTATGACTTATCCCCTGGCATGTCCTATTGTAGCAGCATTTCTGCTAATGAAGTAATCTAGTTCCTACTGATTTCTTTGGACAGGCAACACTTATAATTGTAGCAAAGTTAAAGCTGATGTGGTGAAGCCTATAAATAGCATTCTCTGTCCATGCTGGTTCTCTGATGTACAAGGCTGAGGTGAAAAAAAAATCCTATTTCTGGGCCTAAGAACAAGAGCCTGTCAAAGAAAGATGTCCTTTAGGTAAAATTTTCCTAAAGGATTTCCAATTCTTTTACTAAATATCTTGTTCTTAGTTCTGTAAGTTTATTTTGTTCTTCTGCAAGCAGCAGGAGAACTGCTTTTGAACTGCAGCCAGGAACTTCTGTGTTCTAGAGCACAGCCTCTTCTGGACTCAGAAACATGCTCCAAGAATGCCTTGTGTGTGAAGGCATGAAGCTCAGAGCAAACCTCCTGCTCCCCATCTCCCCCTGCTCTCACTGCCCCTCTCCCAGCCACAGGAACTGTGCAGCTCTGCCAGGGATCTGCTGCTCCCGAGACAACATCTGCAGCTCGCTGCCATGGACTCGCACATATCTGCTTATAAAACCAGCCAAAGGACTGAACACAAGCATCGATTTGTGCTCCAAACCTCGATGGACAGACCTGGCTGAGGCAGATGTCAGGTTAATTATTGCAAGACTTCTACACTGAAAGGCAATTTATTCATTGGAATCCGTTAGCCAGCATGGAAAAAGAGAACAAAGTATTTACCTGGAGAACCATACAGACTTTGGAAACACTGAGGCAGACGAAGAGCAAGGGAGGGGGAAAAGAGATGGACATTCAGCAGCGCCTGAGTGCTGCTTCCCTGCTCTTGAGCCCGGTGGTGCCTCTCTTATCCAACAGTTCCATTATTAAATAATTCAAAACATTTAATTTCTTAATAGAGAGGCACAGTCTGTGAAAACCTTATCGTATCACCATCACAAATCAACAGGAAGAAAGTCTTTTCCAGGGAGTTGCTAGTAATTGGAACGTGGAAAAGAAATGAGCATTCTCCTCATAAAGGGCCAATTTCTGAATTAGTGACCTCATTTGCTAAAGAGGTTCCTTTGTCACAGATATCTGGGTAGGTAAATACTGTGTTACACAGCCACTCTGTCCTTTGTAGCATCGGTACAAAGAAGCTCTCCCAGCACATACTGGTTCTCTCCTCACCAAATGAATATTTAAAAGAGTAGACAATAAAGGGGGACTTCTATAGAAGGTGAAGGCATTTGTATCATGATGTCAGACTGCTATATGTGCTCCCGAAGGGCTGCACAGGAAGCACTTTTATTCTAAACTTAATGGTATTTATGGGGACCCGCAGCCTGATCTATTTTATCATCCTAGGGGATGTGCTTATGCATGCATCACCCAGGAGTCTAACGCTTTTTGGACCAGCCCGTGTTAGAGACAGATACCATTTTGGTACCTTGTGAATAGTAATGCGTTTGAAAGCCAGCAAAATAATTAAATAAATAAATAAGGGGTGGGGGGGAAGGATATAAATCAAAGTCTTTGCCTTTTTTCATTCTGGCTAGAGTATTCTTCATTTCATGCACTCCTAATTCCTGCATATCCATTTCGTGCCTGGGAGCTACGGCGTAAGTAAAAGATTTTCAGTTCGGGGCTTTCAGCATCGCTTCTCCGGAGGAACATTTTTAAACGACCGAACGCTCGCCCTCCCCCTCCCCGCCCCCGAGCAAGAACTGAAGGGAGGAAAAAAAAAATTAAAATAATAAAAATAATAATAATAGTAATAGTAATAATGAAAAGCAGCGCGTACCAGAGCGTTTTCCTTCTCCCTCCGGAGAGCCGAGCGCGCCCCGGGGCCCCCGCGTCCGCCGCAGCGCCCGCACAGCGCCCGGCCCCGCTCGGCTCCCCTCCGCACACTGCCCGGCCCCGCCAACTTCGGGGGGCCCGCGAGCAGCCCCCGCTCCCCCCGTCCTTCCCGAGCCGACACACGCTCAGCCCCGCCGCTTCCCTTCCCTTCCCGGTGCCGGTCCCTTCCCCGGCGGGGCTCGCAGCGCTGCCCGCACCGCGCTGCCCCCGCCGCTCCCCGGGCTCCCCCCGCTCACCTGCGGCTCCGGCGGGGCTGGCAGCGTCCCTCGGCCGCCTGCGGAGCGGGGACACCGGGCAAGTCCCATTCACAAGTGGCCGCGGAGCGGGCTCGGCAGCATCTTCAGCCTATTACACTCCAGCGGCAGCGGCTGCTGAATGAGGCTCCGAGCTAGTGGCAGGAATTAGAAAGAGGGAGGGAGGGGAAAGGGGAGAGGGAGGGAGAGGGAGCAAGGGGAGTGAAGCAAGATTAGAGGAAGGGAAAAGCTGGAGGCTGTTGCTTCGTCTCGATTTTCCTGTCCCTTCCCCCCAGCCCAGGGGGAGCGCAGCCCCCGGCCCTGCCCTCCCGCCGGGCCCCGCTCCCGGCGCCGCTGCCCGCGGGGACCGCCTGGGCCCGAGGGGCGAAACGGGCGGGGGAAGGAGCCCAGGGCAGCCCCAGGGTGTCCCCTCCCCGCGGCTCGTTCCGCACCCTCTCGGTCACGGCTGCGAGGGGGCCGGGGACCCTCATGGTGCGGCGAGCTGCCCCGAGGGGCTGTGGGTCCCCTCCTGTGGCCTCTCCGCGGGCTGCCCGGGCCCTGGGCTGAGGGCTGAGGCACGCCAGAGCTCCGTGCGTGGGGACACAGGCACGGGGCTCGGCTGGGCGGCACGGACAGCGCCAGCGTTTTATACTCAATCCAGTCATGTTTCCTGTCAGGAGAAGACATTTGTCCAGGAATAAAAAAAAAAAAAAAAAAAAAAAAAAAAAGACAAAAAAGAAAAAAGAGAAAGTTCCTCAGGCATTTCTGAATGTGGAAAAATCTTGGTCTCTTGGCTCACAGCCAGAGGCTGAGGCCAGGCCTGGAGGTGGAGGGGGGTCTCTGGGTCTCTTCCCCTCTCGGCTGCCCCTCTCCCACTCGCCGTTCTCCTCACCTGCAGTGATTCCCAGCCGTGGCTGAGCTCCGTGACCGCGGGGAGCAGCACCCCCAGCCCCTGCACCCCTCCACAGCCAGCGGCAGCTCGCAGCCCCTCACTCCCACACAGGCACAGGGGAACCTGCGAACCCCCGCGGATCCAGCAGCACCACCGTGCCCCACCCGTGTGAGCCTGTGTGCCTCCCGGGTGGCTGTGGAGCAGGGCAGGGAAGGATGCAACACGTGGGGCCTCCAGAATAAGGATTGCATTCAGTGCTGGAATAAACCTGGTACCTCTTTGTGAAGATATTCTGCCCTCCCTCAGGCAGCCCATCCCTCTGCTCGTTCCCCAGGCCCCAAGGCAGCACTGGTGCTGCTCTGGGACCTCACCACCCGGCCCTGGAGAACAAGGCTTTTATATTCTGTGGTTAATTAGCTCTGCCAATAACTCCGGGCAAAGGAAAAAAAAAAAAAAAAAAAAAATTGGCGCAAAAGCTGCCACTGTACAAACAAAGAATTTGGAGGGAGGAAAGCTGATAAACAATGCATCCTTAGGAGCCCAAGGGACGCTAAACGTAGCACAGTGGAGCACTAAGTCATAGAATTGTTTAGTGGAAAAGCCCTGTAAAACCATCAAGTCCAACTGCTCTCCCAGCACTGCCAAATCCACCACTACATGCTGTCCCTAAATGCCACATCCACATGTCTTTGAGTGCTTGAGTCACCACTTCCCTGGACAGGTCCTTGACAACCTTTTCAGTGAAGAAATTTTCTCTAATAGCCAATCTAAACCTCCCTTGATGCAGCCTGAGACCATTTTCCCTTGTCCTGTTTAACAGAGCTCGACCCTCACCTGGCTACAACCTCCTGTCAGGGAATTGTAGAGAGCTCTGAGGAGTGGGAGCCTCCTTTTCTCCAGGCTAAATAACCCCAACCCTGCCTGATGGGAGCCCTGGGAGAATAACAGGAGCCTTCTGGCTGCAGAGCTGGGGCTTGGAATTAAGGACAAAATCTGCTTCAGAGCATGGTTGAGAGTTGACACTTCAGTTCAGAAAGGCCCAGGGACAGACCTGGGTGTGCCACAAGGGCGGAGGATGGGACTGGAGCACAGACACAGCCCCAGGACCACTCCTGGGGAGCTGGGTAGCTGAACAGGGTGAGAAATAAGGGCAGTGGCCATGGATGGAATAGCCAGGAATAAACCCAGAAACACCCCAGGGACTGAGCTGAAAGCATGAGGTAACAGCAAAGCAGAGTAATTAGTACTGAAGTTCTAAGGGCTTAATTTTGTTAGGAATATGGCTGTGGGACTAAGACAACATGTTTCAAGAGTGGGTTTTGAGAGACATTTCAAGGAGCAATAAAGGCCATCAAGAAATGAAACATGGAAAGGGTTCTTTGGGAATGTCTTTAGGGAGATGTGAATGAGGAAGGAGGGTGGTGCAGATTAATTTGTATCAGTTTTGTAATGAAATTGGTTTTGGACAGAAAATAGGAAAGTCAAGTATGTATCAAAATTGATTATATAGACCCAGTCCAAACCTGTTGCCTTCAATGGACACATGTCAATCTTCTGGTGATGGTGAAAGAATTACCATTTGGCTTTGTCATGGGTACAGTACTAGTGGGCTCTGCCATAAATGCCACCAAACTGAGACCTGAGAGCTGCCTTAGGAGTTTTTCCCCTTTTTTCATTCCCTTGCTGACTCTAGGCACCATGGTGGAGGGGATGACTTTTGTAATTCCCTTTTTAAATGGCTGAGATCAGATTTTTTTGACTATAAAGGAAATGTGAAAGCAATTTTAATCTAATTAAGCATATACAATAGGTACCCATAATATTCTCTAGTCAAAGAGCGTATTGATCTATAATGAAAGGTTTCATTAATTCCATTCAAGGATGCACGTTAACAAATGAGTGCAGAAACATCTGATCTGGAGAGAGCCTTGTATGGTCCCTTCCTTCTGCATTGAAATCTCAGCATAAAGTAATCAGATTCTGCTATTATTTTTGTCATTTGTTCATCTTCCCATAGGATCTATGGATAGATGAGCCTTATCTGCAAACAAAATTGAAGCAAAACTCCTGCTGGAATCTGTGTTTGCACCTCTGGCAAAGTCCCAAGACTGATTACCTGAATAACCACTGTGGAATTAATTTCACCTACCTTAAGACATTTTAAAATTGAGTCTCTAACAGGATGTCTGTAGAAAAAGTTCAGTTAATGTCAATAAACAGTCCCTCTAACTGGGACAGGCTGAAGATGTCTCTCTGTATTTCAAAGACAACTTCCTCACTAAAATCCTATCTCCAGCCATCTGCCAGCCAGAGGACATGAGGCAGGACCTGCTTTTTCTGTTGGACACAGAAAAGAAGAAGTGCTCAGACCAAAATCAGCCCATGATGCTGATAAATGGCGACATTTGGAATATTCCCTTCAGCCAGTGCAGTTCCCGTTCTGGCAGCACTGAACTGCCCTGCCATCCTTCCAGGAGAGCATTGCACAGGGAATGACAGCAGTCACACGGAGGAGGAATGGGCAGAGAGGAAGGGCAGCCTGGCAGAGCTGCCCCACTGATTTCTGACAGTGCTTGTGAGTTCACAGCCTGCCCAGGGACACCCTCATATTCCCAACACATGCAAAGCCAGGGAAGAGAGGATTTGCCTCTCCCCATTTCTGCCTTTGGTGACTCCTCTCCTCCACAGCCCTGAGCTGGTGGTCACTCCATGAATGGCACGTTGAACCAAGCTAAACTCAGTGTCACACTCACTGCTGGGAAATCTTTCTAAATACAATGGTCAGCTCTCTTCACAAAATGTTAGATTCACCCCCAAAAACCAGGCTGGTCTCTCCTGCTCTCAAGGAAGGTATGGGAAGCAGCAGGAGAGCACACTGAGCCCTGCAGTTAGCATTTCCAGCTGCTTGAAACCTGGAATCAGAATGAAATCAGTGTCAGACATAAATAAAGGAAGTTTATACATATTTTAAACAGTATTTGTTTTTGCATATCCATATATTTAGGTTAAGAACATCTGTGAAAACAGATCTGTGAAACAAACAAAAAAAAGAGGTTTCTTTTTTACTGAGTTTACAGAATCTGAAGTTTTTTTAAAATTATGCTTATTACTGGGTAAGTTAACCCATTTCTTATTTGAAAAGAAGCTGTCTGCTTTGTTTTCCAAGCATCTGGAGGGATACATGCACTTCTTCTAATTGAATCATTGTTCTAGGAAATGGTGAGTTTAGAAAATATGGGTAAGAAAGTCGCAAGCTTAAGCTGGACATTTGCATTGGGTTGCACGAAAAAGCTTGAACTGTGAACTTCAGGAACTGAACTTCAAAAAGCCTTTAGCAATGCAAAAGAATTTACCAGTACCCCATTTCCTCACCAGCTTGAGCACATTCACACAAGGACTAGGAAAGGAGAAACTTCTTTCCATCTCTTAACCCTGTTTCCTGCAGCCTCCCTTGCCCTGTTTGGCTTCTCCAACACACACTCTTCCCTCTCAGCTCCCTTTAACAGACCTGCAATTTCCTTCACTTTTCTTCTCACCTGGAAAATATTAGAGATTTAAGAGGCACATGAATAGCATATTGCTATCTGCAGGAGCTGGAAGCTCAGGAAGGAGCAGGAGAAGCAGAGGTTTATAGAAAAGGATATTCCACAAAGTCAGAACAAAATTCAAAATGTCCTTCAATTTCTATGTTATTTTGCTAATGAATAAAGCAAAACTTGAATCTTACGTAAAATGCAAGGTGGCCAGGATTGAAGGAGACAAAAAAACCTTATTCTTAATAATGCCAAAAAAAGGAAAACTAATTAAAGCCACAGTGCCAGCCCAGTGAGAAGACAAGTGTGTAAAAAGAGTATAACTAACAAAAGTGTTTTTCTTGTGGCGAGGCAGCGAGGCTTTTAAACCATAAATAATGAACAGCTCAAAGCAACTGCTACCTAAAGCCATTTCTTCCAATAACAAATGTCTTCTTTGTAGAAATATAAGAATACAACAACATATGTTTACTTGAAGAAGGTTAAAACAAAGGCAAAACCACTGAGGTTAAAACAAATATACACAAAACAGCTGATATAGAATCTCCACAAAGTTAGCAATGCAAACATTTTCTGGGGGTTAGATGTAAATTTCATTTGATTATCTAGATTTGAAGCATTGAAACCTGGATGGAAAAGGAAATTTTGAAGTGGGAAGAAGTGGGAAAAGGATCACAGTAAAAACGAACTGAACTATGGAAATAGTACAATCATAAACAGAATATTTCGAGGTGGTTTTAAATTCCAGATGTGCACATGGAGCTTCTTGTAAGGGCACAGGCTACAATGAAAAACCATCGGCTGGAAGCACCTATCCCAAGTGGAAGAGATGAAAATCCCTCTTGTCAGCCAAACCCAGGCATCCAGACTCAGGCCACAGAGCCAGCACCTTCCTGTCCACAAAGGACAACAGAATGGAGTCCACTTTCATATAGGCTGCAGCAGAAAAAAGCTTATTTTTCTCCAGTGTTCAGAGACCTTTTAAAGCTATGTCTGTTTGCATTAAGGCTTTGGTGGGAGAGCTTCCCTCATGACTTTGTTTTATAAAATCTGATGATGTTTGGCAATGTATGGACACTGAAACATTGCTGTCACTGAGCTTTGAGATCATCTTACCCTCATACAATCCTCTGAATCTTTTGAGCCTATTTTATTCAGTTTTATGATGTGATAAGTGACTGGTGTGAGTGCAGCAGCATTCTGGCATCATCCCATTTCCTCAGCTCTGCTGGGAGGCAGTGAAGGCCAGGCAAGACTGAGCTGGTCAGCTTTTTTGTCCTGAGGAGCTCTCTCAAGCCTGGGAGGTCTTCAGAAGCACGGGGACACTTTTGGTTGCCTTGAGTTACACACTTGGCTCATGCAGGGATCAAGCCCCAGCTGGGTGATTTTGACCACACTGAAGTAGATTATCACAGAGAATATCATTTGTAAGGACGGAAATTCCAAAATGCTCTATACAAAGGGTCTGCTGCCCAGTGTAGATTCACAACTATGAACTGTTCATAGCTTCAACCCAGTATCCAAAAATTACAACACAAAGAATCCAGGAGGAAAAAAGGCCTGCATGGGTGAGTCAGACTGACCTCACAAGCTTTTTAATGTATCAATGTCTTCTGCTAATAAGTTCTTTAGAAATGCAGACACTAAAATTAAATTTCTCATTTAGACAAGGTATTATTTAGTTAGAAACTTGAGGCTCATTTGTTTCTGATGCTGTGCATTAAAAGAAAGAAATGCATTTTTTTAATGTGTATGAACACACAATAAAGGACAGGCTGGAAATGAGAGGCTGGGGAGAAGCCATGAGAAGGGACCTGGGAGTCCTGGTGGATGGCCAGGTGGATCTGAGTCAGCAGTGGAGGGACAAATCATCCTTGTGGGCCTCTTCCAACCCAGGATATTCCATAATTCCATGGCTCTGTGATTCCAACCATGTGTAAGGCACTGTCTGCACAGGCTGCCAAGCAGGATAACACCTCTGAATATATTCCTCTAATGTAGTCAACTGATAGCTTATTAATTTATCTTGTTAGAAAACAAGTTTAAAAAAATCACTGCATCTTCCTAGAGAGCATGCACAGCTTGTACACACATCATCTGACAGTAAGTAAGATATAGCACAGCTAAATAGCTGCTAATAATCATGTCTTTTCATTCCAGATCTGAATGTCAGTTATTTTGTGCAGGATGTGCTGTACAATTAATGATTGACTATTTCTCCCAAAATCTAAGAAAAAAATATATCATCTTCACTATGTTCCATTTTTGTCCATTTTCCTGTTTTGTCTGGAGAAATCATGTTTGATTTGTTAGCATGTACTGCTGCTGGGAATATTCTTTCTGTGTGTATGGGGCACACCAGCCATCAGTTTGTGAACAGCCCTGGCTGTGCCCAGGAAGATTTAAAGGAGAGTGCTGTCCCTGGAATCTCCCTGCTCACCCTCCTGTGCTGATGAACACCAGGCAGTCATGCTTATCTACCACAAAGATCTTTCTTCATTTAATGCCTGCAGCTTGAGATAGTCAATCTTGCCCAGCATGTGCCTCAAGCATTTCAGATTGTTCCTGGTGATTTCTGTCCATGTCCCCTCGCTATTCCAGGCACCAGGAGCTGGGAGCTAATCTCTCCACAAGGCCATAATCAAAGGCATTTTCACATCTGTACATGAATAGCCATGATCCAAGAGACCAGCCACTCTCAAGTTCAGTAAACAGCTATAAACTGTGCATAGACTAGCAAATTAATGGCAAAATTATAAAGTTTTATCCATAAATCACATGCTGTCACTGCTTGCACATCTATCTGCTACAGGAAAAAAACACAGTGGCTTTAATGGAGTAAAAAAGTTACAAAAGAAATATGTTCGCTTCACTATTTAAAGCCCACAAGATTATAATTCTTTATTATTGATTTTATCAGGAGATAAAAATATAACAGACTTTGGAATTTGTCAGATTAGTCACAACTCAAAACAGATGATTCACACAATAATCAATCACAAAACAAGAAAACAATCTCAGTTATTAAACTTGTTAAAAAAAAAAGAAATGGCACCTCTTTACTATAAATCTGCCATGGGGTTTAAAATCTCATTGATCACACAGTGCAATCTTTTTAAAATCCTGTGTATAATATGGTATCATTTTGCTTGAGCCCAGATAATTATTTGAAGAGTCTTCTGATTTTTTTCCCTTATTTTCCAATAATATAAATGAAATATTGAATAGCATTTTTAGTTCCATGTACAAGCAAGTCAGGGCTCATAAATCCCACTCAGAGAAGGGATGCCTGAAAATGACAGGCAGGAAGCTCAGCCTTTAATTCCTACCTAGATAGATCATCTAACATGTTTCTGTGGAAAAATGTGGTGTCCTTTAGGCATCTATAAGAAATCATGAGAATGCCTTTCTGTTGCTTGGTCATTTGCTGATTTTGTTTATTTGTTCCGTATATGTGCTGATGTTTTTTAGTTTTTAAGAAAAAAAAACCAACAAAACCTAAAAATCTTCTGTCGATTCCACAGAGGAGATATGTTGTTATTTGTCTTCCATTTTTCAAAATCAGGAGGTAGATTAACACAGATGCTTAATGCATCAAACAATGTCAGGGTTTTTTCCAAGTGAAATATTGCAGGTTGTAAGAAATCGTGAAAAACATGCCCAAACAGTGCTGCCACACTGTCAAATACAACCAGGAGACAAACACGTTCCATCTGAGAATCCAATGCACCCTTCCTGCTAATTTAATCAACAAAGGAGGCAAAACTACATATTTAGAAAAGAAACAAATGGGAATTTCCACATGGACTAGGCCTCTTCGGCCTCTGTTCAGGTTATACAACACGAAGCAACGCTTCACAGAAGCGTTTCATACAATTTAACAGAGCGGAATGGCTCTTTCCTAGGAGCATTGGAGAAAATTACATATGTTCTGGATCTGCAGAGCCCTTAATCCATGGAAAATGCTTTCATTTCCATAAGACCTACTCAGAGAAAGCCTCATCTTTCTCCATTTTCCACCACTGCCGTGCAGGAATGTGCAAGGAGCCCTCACTAAACTGTTTAGCATCTAGATGAACTCATTTCCATGGAAAGCAGCACCTGCAATGCTCTCCCATGTAGAAACCTCTAAGAGATTCTCTGTAGTTGCTTCTGCTTTTAGGAATGTATTGATTACTTTGACTCTCTGTAGCTTTCCTAAGCATCTTCTTGGAGAGGAGTGGCGTCCTGCAGCTTTTCAGAATCGAGTGGATGCTCTCTGCCACTGCTGCCTGCTCAGTGTTGCACACCAGGCACTGAGACCTGTTTTGAAGGGACCCAGATAATGGCCCGATTTCAAGAACTTACCCACAAGATGTTAAAATGAGCCAGCACCTACTTTCCTAAGCTTTTAAAAGTCCATTATTTCAATGTAGTCCCATCTGGACTTCTGCAATAGAGTCATGGACCTGGCAGCATGTCCTGGGCTGAGCCAGCGAGGGCAGCAGGGGAGGGGATTGTGCCCCTCTGGCCCTCAGGTGAGACCCCACCTGCAGAGCTGCCCCAGCCTGGGCCCAGCACAGCAAGGAGCTGGAGCTGCTGCAGAGAGCCCAGAGGAGGCTCCAGGATGAGCAGAGGGATGGAGCAGCTCTGCTGGGAGGAAAGGCTGCCACAGCTGGGATGGTTCAGCCTGGAGAGGAGAAGCTTTGGGCTGAGCTCAGGGTGGCCTTGCAGGGCCTGAAGGAGCTGCAGCAAAGATGGAGAGAGACAATTGCCAAGGGCTGGAGGGACAGGACCCAGGGAATGGCTCCCAGTGGCAGAGGGCAGGGCTGGATGGGATATTGGGCAGGGATTGTTCCCTGGCAGGGTGGGCAGGCCCTGGCACAGGGTGCCCAGAGCAGCTGGGGCTGCCCCTGGATCCCTGGCAGTGCCCAAGGCCAGGCTGGACATTGGGGCTGGAGCAGCCTGGGACAGTGGGAGGTGTCCCTGCCATGGCTGGGGTGGCACTGGATGGGCTTTGAGGTCCCTCCCAACCCAAACCATTCTACCAGTCCATGATTTTTATGGTTTCATAATAAAGTTCACAGAACTATATTATAGGCCTACATGTTTCCTTTTTTTGGTTTGATAATGTAGCTTGGCATTGTTTTGAAGATCTAATTGGACTGCCCTGCTTGTGGTTGAACATAGTATTTGAAAGTTTGACTCAAGGATACCAGAAACAGAGAATTTAAATAAAATATTGATAAATAACACCCCTGTGTCCCCAGGAGTTACACATGTTTTTGCATTTAAAGCCTGGATCTAGGGACATTTTAGACTTTTAATTTTAATATTAAAATTAGTTATAATGATGGTTACAACTGTCCAACAAAACCAAGGTTAGAAAAATATGCCTGAATGTTTGAAACTCCTGATCATGCAGTGAAAAGAGAGATTCATTTTCTTCCATTGTAGTGATTCATGCAATTAAATCAATACTGTCCCTGTACCATTTCAGCATCTGTTCTGTTAAAAAGGTAACTGAAAAAGACTCTGTAGCAGCAAAATAAAGAGTCAAAAAGAAAGGAGGCAAAGAAGTTAGAGAACATGATTTATTAATTATTCATGTCACAAGTCTTCAGGTCAAGCTCAAAAAAAAGAAAACAAACCTTTTGGCTGGTAAAGATGAAGAAACAAGAGCACAGGATTCAGAAACTTTCCCACTTGCTTCCTCAACAGGCTAAAATATAAGGAAGCCATGCCAGATTCTGTTATAGTGTCATAAATCCAAAATAACACCATTGGCTTACTTAGATTTTACATTGACTTCGGGAGAGTTACTTTGAATTTACATCACTGTAGGATCAGGATCAAACTGCTGAGAGGATATTAAAAGGAGATTAAACATGATCTTAAACAGCGATTTCCCAGGAGATCCAAGGATTTTCAATTTGCAAGATTTTACAACTGTCTGAGAGTTGGATAAATTTCAAATGCAGTTGCTGATAAGAGCATTTGCAGCTGCCAAAAGAACCTGTTTTAAGGACCTGGAAGTTGGGAGAGGAGCTGAACATCCTGGGAGAGTGTAACACACCAAGGGAGGCTGTGAGGGAAGGGAGGTCTGAGAGCATTTCTGGGAGCACATGGGTGTTTCTGGATTAACTCTCCTCAGATATTGGATAGGCTCATGCACTGGTCACTTATTCAGTAACACTTTGAGTCTAGGTTTAAAGCACAGGTTTAAATCAGCTTTTGATATCATTCAGCTGCCTGACTCCTGTTCAAGACAGACTCATGCTGAAAGAACTCAGGAAACTTTTAAATACTTTGGTCTGAGTTGTTTTGCTTTTTCCCAGGCACAAGACTAATATTCAGAATTTACATGTCTGATTTCAATCTTGATGCCTCATCTAGCTTTTTCTTCATTCATTAAAGAGGATTTCTACAGAATTTAGTGGAAAAGCCAATTTTGAAGCCATTCTCTGTGTGCTTGGGTCTCTGGAGCTGCAACTTGCAGGGGGCTCTCAGAGCATCAGCAAGAGGAGTGCAACAATCCAGTCTGTAATTCTTGAAACAGAGGATGAGTTTCATTTCACTCAAATTAATTTCTCATCTGCCATAAGAGGACACCATATTAATCTTCTGATACTTTGAAAGTCACAGGCTCGGTTGATAAATTTTCCTGAATAAATGAGGACCCCAAAGAACTGATAAACAAAGAGTGAAGCCTGGTTTGGTGATGGTCTATGGGGTAAGAGATATAAGAAAAAATTAATGCTCCACTCTCAAACTATGAGTGCAGTTCTGAGCATCACGTGTCCTTTGAATTTCCTTATGCAGCCATGTACAAACTGACCAGAAATCAAGTTGAGCAGATCTACAGGTGCTTTTTGAGCCCAACTGTAATGGTTCTGTACACCAAAGAACTGAACAAACCACACACAATGCAGACATACAAATTTTTTTGTACCTTTAACCCTGAAAATCAAGCACTATAAATCATTCTCTTCAGGGATGTGCTCTAGTAACTAAAGTATGCAGATTTTAACGATACCAAGAGAATAATTTTAAATAATCTAAAGTATATACAGACACGATACATTAAACATGAAACATTATATAATGGGCTAATTTGAAGAAATCCCTGAATTCTACTGGCCTCAAATTTGGATGAGGAAAATCCTTAAAGAAAGCATCTTCTCCAATTCACAAGTGATTTTTTTTTTATTGTTTGTGTTTTATGATGCAACAGTGACCTAGTTCATATTTTATATACAATTATGTAGTGTTTTTTTCTGGAATAAAATGGAATTGAAATACACATACAAGTAAAACAGTTTAATTTTATTGCCCAGAGCAATTACAGCGTGGAATCAGACAAAAAGAGGGCAGAACCTGCTGTAAAAGACCAAAGAAAGTATTCAGATGTCAATATAACTTCATTCTCTAGAAACAAATCTGCCACTAGGAAATAGAAAATGGAATTTTTCATTTGTTATAATAAAAGTCCCAACAAGAGTATGGCAGGTACTGAAGGATGTCCCACATGACATTCCTGAGTAACCCATTAAATGCCATTATTTCTGCATTATATTTATTATATATTTGCAGTTATATCCACAACCTCCATGCATTTCCCCTCCCTGTCCTAAACCAAACAGTCCTTGTGGCACCCAAAGTCTCACCTCTACAAGCATTTGCCACTTCAGCTTTTCCAATTAAAACCCCAATTAATGACAGGGATGTTTCTTTTCAGCACAAAATATTCAGTGCTTTGTGCAACTTGGGCCTGAATTTACATGTTTTTTCTATCAGCCTCTGTTTAAATTGTTCATTTCCATAATAGATACACTTGAAGTTTTCTTTGTGGCTAGTTAAAATATTAAACTGAAATTTTAGCAACAAATTATCTGTAAATTGACATTAAATCCAGTGTGAAAATGGGATTGAGACAAATGGAGAAGGGAAACATTTTAGACAAGTGAAAGCATTGCTTTCATATATTTTAAACAAAATGTATGAAACTGTTATTTATAAATGTAAACCAAAATGAAATGTAACTAAATTTCTGAAACCTGAATATTTAAAACTGTCTTTGAGCAGATTAGAACATTTAGTTCAACAGTACTTACATTTTTGGAGTTTCATTTCAAACAGAAGAAAATGTTTAAATTGTTTTATTGAGTGTCCAAAGTGGAAAAAAGTAGTTTTCAGTTTAAATAAGGTTTAAGGGAACACCTATAAATGTTGGTAACAAGTAATATGATAATGACATGCACAGAAATATTCCACTGAACTTGTAAATTATGAAGTTCACTGGTTTGATAAAAAAAGTCTTTCCATGACCTTTGTTCCCCAGGATCTTATGGATAGATTCTCATGTTAATGTACTCAGCATCAATATATTTTTTTAATTTACATACTCCCCAAAAAAAAAACCCCAGCCTATTTTTACCTATCTCCATACATATTAAACAACTAAAAGGCAATGAAATGTGAAAAGGCAGAAGTTAAAATGTGTGAAACAAAACATTTATAAAGATATGATCAAGACTGAGCACAAATGTCACCCTATTCATGGTGCAGATTTCAAGGCACCTGAGGATTGATGAAGATGGCAATATGAGGATCTATCAAAAGCAGTGCCCTGTTCAAGATAATGAGGTCATCACTCCATTGTGCACTTTTGGGATGGAATTAACAGAAAAACTCATCGAGGATCAAAATGCTGTATTGCAATCAAAGTCCTTGGAAGCAGCTCTTTGAGAACCTGTGCATTCAAATGGCAAAGAGAGGGGTTAGATTATCATTTTTATAAAATACTGTATAAAAAGAAAATTAGAGAAATGTGTAAAAATAAGAGGAAAATTTGAGTATTAAGAGTTGTTCATAACTACACAGTATGGTTCTTCCACAGAAAATAAAAGCACTGCCTTGGTTTGTAATATCCACGAGCTGCACTCAGAAAAAAAAAAAAAAAAGAATTGATTCATTTGTCCAAAACAGAGATTTCCCCAATGACAGAAATAGGCATTTCTGGGGCAAAATGCAGAACAGCCATTAAATACAGGGATGACCTGAGTGTGCTGATGGTGGCTGAGATCTGGAAAGAGAAATCTCAGTGCATGGAAGAGAAACTGAAAGAGGGGAGGTTTAGATGGGATATTGGGCAGGGATTGTTCCCTGGCAGGGTGGGCAGGCCCTGGCACAGGGTGCCCAGAGCAGCTGGGGCTGCCCCTGGATCCCTGGCAGTGCCCAAGGCCAGGCTGGACATTGGGGCTGGAGCAGCCTGGGACAGTGGGAGGTGTCCCTGCCATGGCTGGGGTGGCGCTGAGGTCCCTCCTAACCAAAACCATTCTGTGGTTCTGTGATGCTAAGAGTTAAAAATCTTCTTTTTAAAGATTTCTAAGAAATCTTTCCAAAGTATTTTTGAAATATTTTAGAATACTAGCAGTGGCAGGTGGAAATAAAACTTACAACTCTTATCAGACTCCCAGCCATTTTAATCTACAGAATGATCAACATCAAGGAAAGGGAAAAATGACTATTTTAAATTAAACTTCATCTAATGAATCTACAGGCTTGCCAATGCATTAAAACTTATTCATTGCCACCTCAACCAAAAAAAATGCCATAACTCCATTAAACAAAAGTGCTCAAAATTTGCCTTGGAAACGAGGCAGTTCTAATGAGACTTTTCATTCATCCCCTTCACACGAAATGTGGTTCATTACTTTTGTAAAACCTTTGAAACCCTGAGATGAAAGGTGTCAAAGACATGCAAAGCATCGCCCTGATGATCCGGGGGGTGTTATCATTGCCATCAAACACAGCGCCTCAGGAAAGGGCACTTTCCACAGCTCTTCTTTTGGGATTTTAATCCTCACTTATTCCAACGGGAAGCCACTGCTGCCATCACATCCAAACCTGCATCCAGGGAGTGAAACTGTCAGGAATAAATCGTTCACTCCCGGCCCCGAGACTGCTAAACACAGAATTGGATGTGAATTGGAGCTTGGCAGGGTGCTGCAGCTGTTCAGCACCCACCTCCATGGGCAGCAGCTCCAGCTCTGGAGCTCCTCTCCTGCAGGACACGGGAAATCGTCTGCCTCTTTTGAGATCATGCAAATGCTGTTCCACAAAATACTGCACAGTGAGTGGCAAAATAAAAATATATGCAAATGCATAATATGCAAAAGAGAAAGTTAATTTCTTTTAAATTTATTATTATTATAATATATTATCGCTTTTATTTTAACATCCCCCTGAATACAGCAAGTAGTTTAGAGTTGCACAAAATTTCTTCAGTATTAGCTGAGGATTGGGGATTATTTTTGCCATTCTGGGCAGCAACACAGGCTCACTTTGACATCTATGTCATTAAAATAACAGGGCTGTACTGCTATTGAAGGAGAGACTGTGGTTCCATACATCAACACCAACTCATCCCCCATGACACAGCAGCAGGATTTCCACATCAGCATCTGCCCAGGCTGAGGAATTTGTAAGAAGCTTTGCAGGAGCCTCACGTGCCCAAGCTCTGCCTTTTGCCACTGCTGTTCCTGCTGATGAAATATTAATGATTCTTCGCAAGGTTTGGCTGTGCCGTGCTGGTAATCTGTCACTTCTACTCACTTACCTGTGAGTAAGCAAATGACATCAATGGTTAAAAGGTTACATTTTTTATTGATCTTAAGCCACGATCTGACAGATGCTCTTTTCTTTCCATAGGTGCTGTTTTTGGCAGCACACCTCAGTGGAATTGCCCTGAAATTAAATTCCTGCTTTGGTTCATTAGAATATTCAACAAGTGAATACATTTATAAATCATAATTAACTTCTTTCTGTTTTGTTTCTCTCTTGAATTGCTTTGCATTTGTTTGTTACAGTTTTGGGGAAGAGAAAAAATATGTCTATTAAAGATTTTGGAAGTCTCCTGGAAAAAAAGTAACTTTTATTGATTGCTGCTGAAGGAATTTGCTCCTGCTTGGAGTGGATCGAGCTGTCCTTGTCTTTCTCCAGTTAAACCCAAACCAGTCTGCAAACTTCTGCAGCTGACCAGTCACATGTGGGGCTTGTCCCAAATTACACCTCTGGCTGTTAATTCTGCTGTTAACTCACAGAACAGTTGGGAAGTTAATGGAGATGTGCCAGTTTTCATGTGCAGAATATTCTGCCTATAATTTCTGACATCACACAATTACAGAACAGCTCTACCAGGCTCCTTGTTTTTATCAAGAAAGTTTATTTAAATCAAGTGTATTGTATTGTACAACTCTTTAAAAAAGGCTTAAAAAGCCAAGGGAGTAGAAAAAGTAGATTACTGTATTCCTTACAATAGGGGGGTGGAAGAGGTTCATTTTGATGTAAATTCCTCTAAGGAATGATGGGTTCCTTTTCCCTTGATAACATTCAAGGTGTCAGTAATTCTTTGTGGAAACAACATATCAGATATTCAGAGAAGCTTTTCATAAGAGTACACTGGAAACCAACACATTTGTTACTTTTAATAGACTAACAGAGTAGTTTGGGAGCAGTTTCTTTTCCTTTTGCTTTTTTTGATGGTTTGGGGAATAATGATCAGCATTCTCATGTCTCAGCAGAGGATGGTTTGTGGAAATCAAAGGACACAAGCCACGAACAAAGGGTGGGGAGCTGCTCTTCCTCCTGCCCCTGCCCTGCCAGCAGAGCAAACTGAGCAGAGCTGCTCATCATCCTGAGGTGTGATTAGCATGGTGCTAATCCTGTTTGCTAGGTGGTGATCACGGTGCTAAACCCCTCAGATGGAGGAAATCAAGGATTGTGCTCCTGGGGTCATTCAGTTCCACAGCTCCACACTGCAGACCAGCACCTGTCTGCCACCATCTGCCTCTGCTGGCCTGCTGAAGGCTCTGGGGTAAAGCTTTCTAAACATGGTTCCCAAAGACAACGCAAAAATTTAAACATGCCTAAAATCAATCTATGCCCTGCCTCCCTCAAATCAGGGCAAATCAGGGAACAGATCCATCTCCAGCCCTGCAGTGCAAGCTCTGCTCCCCTCCCACGAGGCCAGTGCACAACACCTGGGGCACACTCAGTGGCTCAGGATCAGAGGAGACCACACCATCACTTTTGGGAAGCTCTGCCAGAGGTGCCAACTCAACAATGGCTTGTAATTCCCATCCTTGTGCCCAGGAATAAGAACCACGGTGGGTTCTTGGCTTGCAGACCACCAGCCCTCTATGGAAAGGCCACAGGGTTCACAGGGAAAATAATGTGGCTTAGAGCACCATTTGCTCTCCCTGGCTACTCGTTTGGATCATTCTCCTGGTTTAGAGCACAATTTCTCTTCCAGCGCTGCTGTTCTTCAAGTCACCACTTAACTCATTTGCATTTTTACCCTCAGCAAAGAGAAATGTTCTGGTTCTTTCTATGTTGATCCTTGTCCCTCTCCAGTTCACAAGTTGATTATAAAAGATCAGTGTAAATAAGTGCTGATCCTCCAATAAAACTTCATCTGAAACATTGTCCAGGAAGCCCAAGGAAACAATATAAAGTAAAAAGAAAGGCAGAGTGGGAAGCTGCATATTGCTGCTTCTCTTCAAAGCCCAGACTGCCTGAAAGAATCCAGTATGAATATAACATTGAAGTGACCTACAGAAACCATAAACACTTGATGTTTGAATCACAAAAGAGAAGAAACCTAGGTAAGACATCAAATACAGTAAAAACAGCAGAGAATAATAGCTACAAGGCAATGTACAAAGGTGAAAGAAGAGAGACATTACAAAAATGCTAAAACAAAAAGGTGCTAATTGCCATTCATCTTAAAAGTAGGCAATTTTCCAAGGCACTGTAACTAGCCCTCATCTTCCTGTTAGATGAAAGAACAATATTTCGGGTAGAACACTTCAAATACAAAGCAAAATCACCTGCCTCAAACCTCAAGTAAGAAAACAATTCCCGCAGAATATTCTGCACAAATTGCACAAAAACTCACTGATTTGTAAAAGCAAAACATGAGAACCCAGCTCAGTGTTTAATCATTGCAGCATCCTATCAGTAATGACTTAGTGAGGAGGTTAACATGATTATTTGTATCATTTAGCACAACCATCTCAGATACAGAAAATATTGTTTAAAGATTCCCAGGGCCTGTTCTGTTCCGGTTCACCTTTAACTATCACTTTGAAACAGAAAAGTTTGCTTTTAAATAGGGTTTATATTTACTGTTAAATCAAACACATCAGAATGCACTTTCTGCTTGATTTTTATGTGTCATGTTCACTTAGCCAACAGAAATTTGCAAGGATACATAGAGCTGTACAACTGAACACATTCCAGCCATGGAAATATGGAGCATGTGGAAGATTCAGTGCTCTTTCTCTACCTTTAGAGCCCAAACTGAAGTGGCTGAAATTGCTCCTTTGTCTCAGAAAACACTGGCTAGAGATCACTATTGGTGGCTCTTTGTGGAGCAGCAGTAACTCCACCCCACCAGGCTCTTCCCAGTGTTCACACACTCCAACCTCATCCAGCAGAGACCTGGCTCTGCTTTCCCCCATGGATGCTTTGAACATGGCAAGAGTACATTTGGATGATGTTTAAAGTCAACCATTCCAATAGGTCAAGGCCAGCAGAATTAATGATCTGCATTAGTAAATAACACAGTCATGTCTGTGCTGTTTTTCCCTATGTGGAAAATAATGTGGTGTGGAATCCAGAAATAAACACCAGATCCTGGTAGCATTTGTTTCTGTCAGTGTTTCACAAGATTTTGGGATAAATTCTTACACAGCCATTACTCCTTTTGTTCTAACTTTTACTGAGCTCTCCACAATGTAAAAGGTGGGGATACTGGGCTCTGTTTTGGGTTTTCCACCCGATTTTCCTGCTTCAGGAATACTGAAGGAACTGTTCTTCACCTTGAAATATCAATCCCATTTCAGCTGAAATACTTATTCCAAACCAGGTAAGTTTAAGTCACTTATCCAGGGTTACAGAATTCCATTTTTACTCCATCCTTTTGTCCAGGCCATGCTGGGACATGAATTACACACAGCCTGTGGAGCTGGAAAAGCTGTGCCATGGCCACTTTCCTCCTCTGGATTCTCTGGTATAAAAGGACTCATTTATGAGAATAAATAGCCCCACAGGTCATGATTCAAACCCACAGCATCTTGAGGGTTTGTACTCGTTAAAATCTTAGCAAAGATTCCCCAGAGGAAGCCAAAAACTCCTCAAACTTTGACAGAACTAAGAGATTTATAAGGACTAAAATATCCACCAAGCATCCAGTGCAGGAGTGTTTGGTTTATACATTCAGATTAAAATCTCCTGTCAGTCTGACTCCATCTGTGATGTGTTGGTGTTGACTTGCTCACCACAATACAGCAGCATTGACCAACCCAACCCCAAACCATGCACAGCTTCCACATCTGGGACTTCTGCTGGATGGGACAGTGCTTCCATCTGAGAAAATTCACTGGGAATGCAAATGCTATGGAAAAACAAAATGTTTCCCTTTTGTTATGCCTCCAGTGAAGAACAGGACAGAGAAATAAGTTGGATTGCATATTGGAGATGCAGAACTGGCTGTGAGAGGAGAGAAAAAAGCTGTTCCAGTAGCAGGAGATAATTATGGAGAATGACAGGATATCTCAAAAAGTCTCCTGGGGAAAAAAATTGACCCATGCTATCAATAAAATAATTCCACTTTATCTTTGCATCTTTGTCTCAGTTTCTTTTCTTTCTTTCTTTCTTTCTTTCTTTCTTTCTTTCTTTCTTTCTTTCTTTCTTTCTTTCTTTCTTTCTTTCTTTCTTTCTTTCTTTCTTTCTTTCT
>NC_031780.1:19700950-19714330 GCF_001522545.3 Parus major | reverse complement strand
CTTTCTTTCTTTCTTTCTTTCTTTCTTTCTTTCTTTCTTTCTTTCTTTCTTTCTTTCTTTCTTTCTTTCTTTCTTTCTTTCTCTTTCCACTTTACTACTACTCCTATTTAATCTTCAGCTCATCATTAAAGTAACCATTGAGCAGCAGTAATAATTTTATAGTGTGCTCTATAATAGTCTTGCTTTTGACATTAATCTCAGGAGGTTTTCTTCTTTTTAACATCACTTCTTAGTGTTTCCAGCATGATAAGGATGTATCTTCTGCTATTTGAATTGCTTTCTATTGGTACTAATTATTTCCCAACATTTGAAAAACACTTCAGTGCCAGGCAGTGAGACTCAGCTTATCTCCATCTTCCTGCCAAAGACTTATTCTGGATTTATGCAGAACTCTAGACCTGGTGGCATGACAGCAACTCTTCAGTCCACTGTATCCCTCAACAAATAAATAAGAATTCCATAAAAGTCCTTGGGCCTCTCACTGATAAGGTGACACCAAGGTACAAGAGCACCGGTGCTGATGTAGCCCTGCCAAAGAGGAGAATGAGTACAAGCTTAAATTAAAAAACAACACACCTGCTTCTCAGTTTTGTTGTAATTCTGGATGTCCTATTATATTGCCTATTACCAAAGACTTTCATGGTTTCAGTTCTGTAGAGTATAAACATCACCTTAAAAGAATTAATAACTCTAAGTATTATGGCTGCTAAGAAAGTACCAGCAAAAATGCTGGAAAGCATTAAAGATATTAACATTAACATTTAAAACAAGCTGCAGAGAAATCAAACTGAAATTAAATAAGAATCTTTCTGCTGGCTCTTCATTTTAAGGAAATCTATGAATTTCACTTGCAGGAATGCTATTAGGAAATTAAATTAAGCTGACTGTGCTTGCTGAAAATGGTGTGAGCCCCAGAAGAAGAGACAGCACAAAGAGGTGACTTGGGAATCTTTATCCTGACCAGCCCCTGCACAAAGACAGGGAAACAACAGGGAAAACAACACTGGAATTTAGGGGTTGGTTTGTAGCTAGAACTGCACCAACCAACTGCTCTTCATGTCAGTGACAACGGGGACTTCCAGTGACAGCTGGAGGATGTGACGGAACAAATGCTGTTTTTTACAGCGTGAATTGTCTGGCAAGCATGGTGGAGTCACAGACAGAAAACATTCCTGGGGAAATCCTAAACATACCTGGCACAAACCATGGTGAAATCAGAGAAATCCCAGCCAGGCATAGGTTTGTGCTGGCTAATTGAACACAGAAGTAATTAAGGAAAGTAACCTTCATCCTCTCCCATCGAGGTGCTGCTCCTGTTCAAGTGCAATTGCCTCCCTCAGATCATGGGCCCAGCACAGAAAAGGGCAAGAGTTATTGCACATAAAAGGTCAAACAGATAATCTAATGGTTCCAGCCAATCCTGAAATTAAAAACACTTTTATTTACTTGCTCTCTGAGCTCTGTACACACACACATCTTCATAAATGCCTGTGCTGCAGGAGGAATTTCCTTCATGTGCTCCTTTACTTGCCTTTTCCTTTTTTTTTAATGGAGAAGAAACAGGGTGGCAAAAGAGGCCTATTAATTTTTTAAAAATATATAATATATTTAAACACATATTGCATATCCTTCCTTATGGATTTATGACTGATATTTTCAATATGAATATTCCAACAAAGGGGTGAATGGAGTAGTTGGTCAGAGGCCATTCCCACTGCAAAGGTGAATGCTGAATGCTGCTCACAGGAAAGGTTTAGTTTATGTTTTTTTAATGAAAAATAACCCATTTTGACTTTATTCCAATCCAAAATATCTTTATTTCCGAACAAAAGAATGGACCTGAATGCATTCAAGGTGAATTCTTAAAATTAATAAAACCAGGAGTTATGTGCTGTCTACAGAAATCTCTAAGATTTGACTTGCCAAGATTACTTAATGTGGCATAAATAAAAATGAAAGAAATCAAATCAACAAAACAACATCCAGAAAAAAACCCACCATACCAACAAATCTAATTTCTAAACATCCACTGAATATCTTTGTGCAGCAGAAAAATGCATAAAACAATGCATGGATCCCTTCCACCCCAATTTTTATGGCTGGAAAACGGACAGGAAGGAGTAGGGAAAGGGCAATATTCCCAGCATAAATATATGGAATAGATAATCACCAATATTTTTTTAATGTAAAAAAAATTTGTGCCGTCAGAATGTATTTGAGTGTTTCTGTAGTTCTGCCCCCAAGCACATGCTGAAAGAATGTCACTTGGAGGGCAATAAAAATGTGTTCTAGATTAGAATTGCACATAATGAAGGAAGAATTCCAGTCAAAATAGAATGATTCTCATGTTACTTTCTTGGGTTCAAGAATCAGATACAGTTTCCCCCTTTTTTTTTTTAACTTATGAATTTGAAAAATGTTTCCTCTTTAGGATATAATCAGGAACATGTGTGAGAAAGATCTAAACTGGTGATACTTTCACAAAGCACTGAAAGAAACAGATTGTCAGAGGCAGGATTCTGATTTGGTAATGTATGTACATAATTGCAACTAGGAAGGTGAAAGCATAAATTGCTACAGGCACCTGCACTCAATCCACTTTAAAAAGCAAATAGAAGAGCTCTAAAATTCCATATTTAACCCCTAAAATGTTTAAGTCCTAATCTTGCAGGGAACAAAATATCTTTAAAACATATCTAAGTAGCTAAATATTTTTTTAATAATTTGTTTTAAAAACCCCAATACAAACACAAAAGAAAAAGTCTCCATTGGATTTCTGATTCTCTAAAACACAGTTTAAACAGTTTAAACAGTTTTAACACTCTTTCCCTTAAAAATTTAATTTACATGGTTTTCACCTGTCACATGTTTTATTGTTCTAGCTAAAAGACAGGAACCAGAAATGGCCCAGAGCTTATTTGTGCTGAGGACAACACCCAAATAGTTCTAATAATTTTTAGGAAGATTTAATTTTGCAAGTCTTCAAAGAGATCTCTGCTGAGAAATATGGAAGTCAGACATAAATTATTCTCCACGTAGCACCTGGAATGTGAGTGGAGCAGGTGAAACAACATCACAGAAATGAAACAGATAAGAAATCAGGGACCCGAGTATCTCAACTCATTTCTGTTCATCTCCACTGTCATCCCCTGCACTGAGCCACATTCTGTGGCCAAATATCAGTACTCAGAAGCTCTTTGAGGGAGCTGGGGTCAAATACAGATTTCCTTCCAATTTTCCTCCAAGTTCTTCCCTGTGGCATAAAAAAGTCCCATCCTGGCCATCTTGCTCCTTTCACACACATATTAATTATCAGAGTTAGTTTTAATCTGCCTTATTCTCTTCAATTTTTCTGAGCAAACTTGTGGTTTGTAAACAAGTCAAGAAGAAGTGAAAATATGGATACTGGGAAACCTGGATTTAACTGACTGTGCTGAGAACAGGATTTTCCACCCTTCAATTTTTAAGGGATATTTATGAGTCACAGCACAAAAACATAGTCTTTACATTGGGTAAAGCTTAAAAAATAATAATTTTAAAAAAAGGCTTCAAAGCAGTTGGTATAAAGAAAGTTGGTACTTTTCTTCTCTCCTTGGCCTAAATATTTCTGGGAATTTTCTGAGCATAGATAAGACTCTGTTCTGGTGCAACTGGGAGACAGTAAATCTGAGCTGGATTCCTCCAGCAGTAGATGTGCCCTTATAAGACAAACTTGAAAAATCATATGAAAACCAAACCAGACTGAAGGAGAAACACAGTTCCAAATGTAACAATACTGGTTTAAAAACAAACAATAGTTCTGTTAGAAACTGGCAGCATTCCCAATAATAATATTTAAACAAGCAAAGACAGAATACAATACGCACAGGCATACTCCAACTATTTTTAACTGACATATTACTGTATACATTCTGAGGAAAGTTCAACGAGATTTGTCAAATAACTCAAGATCTGGCTATTCAGACATCTCTGCACAGAACAATGGCCTCGTTTTGCAGAGCTGCCTTTCTTTATCCCGTTAGAAATGTGCTGAGGAGCTCCAGTCCCAGGGGGCACCTTGGTACCCACAGGAACATCACACACCTTGTCCTGCAGTTCCTGTGACAAAAGGGGGTTCAGTTTCTGATGTGCCATTCTGATTTACACACTGAGCAGGCTGTGCACAAACTGCTTCCTGCCTGCCCATCTTCAGATATTTGGCTCTTCAGGGAGAAAATTTTGTTTTCTCTAGGAAAAAAAAAACCATCTCTGGTGACAATGCTCTGCTCCAGGATCTGGAAGTTTTCAGGGAAGCTGCTAAAGACTCAGAGGAGTGTGTCCCAACAAAAACTAGCAGCAAAACTCTCTAAGGTTTAACTCTTTGACACCCATGGCATAACTGGAAAGTTTTAGGCTGACACAGATTTTTAAGGTCTGTCTGATACTCAAAGAAGTCCAAGAGTTATGGCTTCATGCTGGGCTTTTCAAATATTTCTTTATCAGCAAATGACCAAGTGAAACCCTTGAGTGCAGCCCCATGGATGAGATTAGATATGTTTTTAGGTCGCAAGCTAAAAGCTTGCTAATGCTTACAGGCATTCCTTCTCTAGGAATGTTTGTTAATTTGAACTCCCCACCCTTGCTGGGTTTCTTTAATCTCCCAACCAGCTGTCTCCCATAAAAAGATATTTCTGTTTTTAGTTACAAATCTGTTTAGAGATAAAACTTGCTCATAAATACACAACTGCATCCATGGTTGGGTTTTTGTTTTTGTTTTGGCTTTTTTGCTGACAGTAGAAAACCAACTCCAGATGAAAAATACTGAACTTTTTTTAGGATCAGAACATGTTTCCTACTTGCTCAAAGCATGGTGCACATGTAATAGATGCTCTCGATTTTAGGGCTGGCATGACACTGTGAAAGAACTCATTGAAACAGCCATTTTTGTCACCTTTTCAGATTTAGAGCTCATGAGATGGAATAAATTGAAGCTCTCTCAGAGACTGGCAGTATTTTTACCTGAAGAACACCCAAATATATGAAATGGGCTCATTCTAAGCAACAGAAAATCTCCCCCAAGCCCCAGAGTTTTTGCTTTTCTAATAACAGGCAACCCAGGAAATTTCTAATTTGTTTTCAATTCTCTTAATTTCTAGATTTTAACTAAATAAATTGCACCTATTTCTTATTTGTATATTCACTACAGATACATCAAGCATTCATCAGATACATCCCAGCACTTCTGGGAACAGCTTTGAGCACAGTTAAGGGCTGTGAGCCAGAACTTCTGGTTAAAAAGCACACATTTAGGAGTTTTTTTAAGCATTTTCACTATAATGTGGTAAGAGTTCTTTAATTTACCCATACCATATTCCTCTTAAAGCAACCTCCATCTTCTGAATAGTTCTGGTTTCCACTATGATGATTGCCAGATATTTTATTAGATATAAATTGAAATATTTCTCCCTGTAATTCAAGCTAAGTATAAAAGAGCAATAGAATTCTGGTGAATTTTAGTGCTGCAGAAAGTAACATTTCAGTAATACCCCAGCAACATTCTCAAAAATGCTTCTACCCATCACACCTCATAGCAACAGAAAAACATTTACTCTCCCAAACCTATCATTCTTCCACTGGTCATCTGCTAATTGAGGCTCTGGACATTTATCTTGCAGTATTAGTTTAGGATTTAGTCATGAATATTTCTGTATATATATTATTCCAGCACATCTCAATAATTAAAATACTGTTTCAAATGTGTTTTCATTAATATTTACTTTACTCCTGCTGCAGTTCAGGACACAATTCAGTAGAAAACTGATTAAAAATATAGTTGCATGGAATATATGAAAATTAAATTTTACTTGTCTCAAAATATCAAGATTTTATGGACACTGTGCCAAAACTCTGTGTTATACTGTAGAGTATAAATATTTACAATTGAGTTTATATATTAGCAGTTCAACTGGGACAATGAATACATCCCACAGCATTTAATTCCCATCTGGGGACATCTGCAGTCTGTCAGTTCATTATTCCACCAAGTTATTTTATCTAACCATGGGAGGTGTGTCGTTTAGATCCTGAGGTGATCCATGCCTTAGGAATACCCTGGACTGATAAAGGTGACTGGCAGGAGCTGAAAGGAGGAAGAAAACCAAAGATGCCAAAGTCCTCCCCTGCTCTTCACCTCAGCAATGTGTTTTCCAGGGCCAGGAGCTGCCCTTGGCTCCTGCCAGGGCCATTCTTCAGCTGTTCCAGCACAGCTGGGGCTCCAGGGGGTTCCATCTGTGCCATGGAGAGCCAGCTCTGAGGGACAGAGCCAGAGTGAGGAACTGCAGTCTGGAGGAGAGGCAAAATTACCTGAGGATAGGATCACAGAGTGTTTTGGGTTGGAAAGGACCTCAAAGCCCATCCCATCCCACCCCAGCCATGGCAGGGACACCTCCCACTGTCCCAGGCTGCTCCAGCCCCAATGTCCAGCCTGGCCTTGGGCACTGCCAGGGATCCAGGGGCAGCCCCAGCTGCTCTGGGCACCCTGTGCCAGGGCCTGCCCACCCTGCCAGGGAACAATCCCTGCCCAAGATCCCATCTATCCCTATTTTCTGTCAGTGTGAACCCATTCCCTGTGTCCTATCGCTCCAGTTCCTGATGAAAAATCCCTCTTCATCTTCCCTCTGGAAGGTGCTGTGGGGTCTCCACACAACCTTCTCCAGGCTGAACAGCCCCAAGTGGGGGAAACTGGAACCTTGGAAATTCTGAGGTCTTCTCACTATCCATGGGATAACTCTGGGATTGCCTTGGCTCCAAGAAGTCTTGGAAGCAACTGGAAGCTGAGCTGGTAGTCAGTAACAGCAAAAGAAATTCCACTGGCTCCTACCATCCCTCCAGTCCTGCTGTGCTCACACCTAAACCAGAGCAGAGCCCTGCAGCCCTCAGAGTCATCATAACAAGATTTTACCCAGTGCAGAACAAACCCTCCCATGAAAAAAACCAAACATTCACAAAATAAACACTTAACCAAAATTGATTTTAAAGGTAATAACAATAGTAAGCAACAACATGGAACTCCTCAGTGTCCTGTCTATAAATTAATTAAAGAACTTGTTATGGGAGAATAAATATCACACCCAGGCCAGTGTGGCACAGCTGAAAAATGATCTGACAAACATGATGCCTCCAGAGGAATGAGCTGGCAGTTAAAGCAGACAGGTTAATACCCTTCCTACAGCCACGAGACACTCACTGCTCCCCTGTAACTGCTGGGCCCTGAGACTAAAAGCTTTAACCAATAAAAACCATTAAACCCAGGCAATAAAACAATGTCAGCTACAACAGACCACATGACTCCAGATCAATACATGGTATTTCCTCTAGAAATCATGGCATAAGGGTTTCAGTCTGAAAATATTTAGAAATGCAGAAGGGGTGAAAAAAAAATAAATTTAGTGAGGCCTGTATTTAAAGAACCCAATCCAGAGAGCAACAAGTAGAAGAGATTCATGAAATCACTCCCAAAATGCTAAAGATTACATGGGGACAGCTGTGGGGTGGTGTAGACATGGATATGGCTCTGAAAGGCCAGGGGATTTACTCACAGCTACACTTTGCCTTTAAATACATATATATATATATATATAATAACAATCTACCAGATATTCGACAGAGCTTCTTCAATTTTTATCTAGCATGAAGCAGGAAGATAATTACTAATGAGAGCTGATGCCAAGTAATTCCTCCCCAGAACTCAGGCACTGCACACACAGGATCACTAGGCCAGTACTAGGCAAAACCACTTTGCCACGAAGAAAAATTCCCCCAGAAATTGCGTTTAGGGTTCCCTGTGCTGTCAGCACAGTTTTCTCTGCGTGTGAGCCCCTCCACACCCCTGCTCAGTCCCTCAGAAATAGGGATTTCTATCCCTTACCAGATCTCCATCCCTGTAGGGATTTGCATTTCCCCAACACATTATTTAATATATTCAGAAAGTATTCTTTATATTTATATACTACCTAATTATCAGGTAATACTCTACAACAGAAAAAAGAGCTCAAGACAAAGGCCAAATAACATCCAAAGACAGTTAATTAAAGCCTTATTTCTTTCCCATTTTCTATCAAACCCCGTTGCCCCTCACCCACACCTACAATAAATAACCAATGACTTTATACATTCCAAGGAAGCCAAGGGTGACCTTGGCACATGAATCCTCTGTGCCAGGCCCCAGGAGGGCTCTGGGGCAGCTGTGCTGTGGCTCCTGAGCATCCTGAGCTGCTCTGCAGCACGAGGATGAGCAGTGCTCACCCCTCATTTATGGGGCCAGGCAGAGATAAAGCCAAAGCTGACCCCTGCCCCTGCAGCCCTGTGATTTTCCAGTGTCACCATCCTTCCTGGCCACGTTATTGCTGCAGACAGGGCTCTTGTATCCAGCCAGGCAGGACATTTATCTTGCCCAGACACTTGAGCCCAGCCAGGCAACACCATGCTTTGTTTCTTAATGAAAAATAATAATAAATAAAATGACATCAAACCATGATGAAACCTTAATTCTTAACTGAATGACCCCTTTGATATCAAATTACTCTGATATTTCAATTCTTTGTGCCTTAATAGGCCAGCAGCTTTATGTCTCTCATTGCTGAAGGCCTTGGGAAGTAAGATCAGCAATCAAAGTAATAGAAAAAGCAATACAGAACTTATATAAAACTGACTTGAATATCCTCAGATGTTTCTCAGCATGTTGGCTGTTACAAGATCAAGCACCTGGATAGTAAATCACTTGAGTTTGATTTGTGTAACAGGTATTTTGTGGGGGGTTGCCAAATTAGCAGAAACAATCCAAAAATTGCCCACAGTTACTGGTGTCCATGTTCTGTTTTTGAAATGTCATTGTAACTTGGGAAGGAGCTTTGAAGGGCATTTTTCCAGACCCAACTTAAACACATTTTCATGGGTCAATTTCTAAAGAATATTATTGTTTCTATTCTGAATTATTTGACCTTCATCTTATGAAAATCAAAGTCATGCAAAGCCTTTTTTATATAAACTGAAATTAAGAAAATGTCACTTCCTACATTGGAAAGGGAGTTTCAGAGGCACACAAACACATATACAGACTGCATTTCAACTCTCAGACAATTTTCTGTTCAAGTAAATAGATAAAAAGGGAAGATTTATGGCAAGAATAGTTTCCATTTTTCCATTTCTTTTTCCATGATTTGATTTTTTTTCTCCCTATTATCCATGTATCAGAGAAAACATATTTAAATAGCACAACCATTAAAAAAAAAAAGACCAACACAAAAAAAAAATAAAAAGGTGAATCTTTTTTTGGTATAGGAACAAATCTTCTGGACTTCCTATCAGCTTTTTATTTTTTCTTTGTAAATAAAGTATGGTTTGGGGTGGGGGGGAAGGGTGTGGAGTAAGAACCCTCATTTCGGGCACACAGGAGAAAGTGAGATGAGGAATTTCTCCTGCTGAGAGAAAGCATCAGGTCAGGAAGAGAAGAAGACATGGGAGGAAAAATCCTCCTCCATTCCACCTGACCCCTCCTTGTGGGATCTGAAAGATTTTCTTCTTCCAAGGCTCCAAGTCAATAGATGAAAGAACATAATGACCACATGACCTTAATGAGGAGTAAAGCACTTGCACTGTTTTCCCTGTCACTAATATTACAAACCCTTCATGCTCTGGTGTCCTCTCCCTCCCTCTGGCACTGCTTATCTTGCAGTGTAACCAAGGTCACCTTTATTAAAGACTATTTCTGCCTATTTCTAGTTGGAAAATCAGAATTCAGCCACTGCATTAGAAGATCCCACCACTGCTGTTTGTTCTGCTCCTACAGCCACAGACAGGTGAAACAGAATGACCCAGGCAGAGGGAGAGGGGAGAACTAATATCTCCCAAAGTGGAGCTGAAGGCAGGTTCTTCAGGATGGAACAGGTACCTCACAGTACCCGTGCGTGGCTCTATCATTAAACCAGGCAAATGATTCAGAATTATAGATTTTAGCCTGTTTTTTAAAGTATTTTAAATGCTTATTGATTTGTAAGGCAGCATGACTGGAAATTGTGCTGACCTTGGAAAGGCTGAGAAGGCAGAAATCTTCATTTTTTTACCAAATGAGCTGCAATAGCTCCAGGAGCATTCCATGAAGCTGGGAGAGCCCTGCAGCCTCGGATCACCCCAGGAACACAAGCCCAGACTCACCATCCCACAACTGCACAGTGTCCAGCTGCTGGAGCTTTGGGGGAAAGAGCAAATGATACATCCAGGGAAAGGGAAAAAGTGTTTAGTGCTGGAGAAGGGAAGGTGGAGAAAGAAGTATTCCTTCTTAGGATGTTTTTGTTTCCATTGGCTTGATTAAAGGCCAAGGCTCAGATATGAGAGTTCAAAAGCATTCAAAAGACTGGAAAATTAGGGGTGAAAAATACAGAAAATTCCAAACAAGTGATGGTAAGAGTTTGTACCCTGAACCATCTCATATACCCTGTCAAAAAAAGTATTTATTGAAAGATTAAAAGGAGTTTTAAAATAGATTATGTAGACTATTTTTGCAGCCTGTGCCCATAAGCCCCTGTTCTCCAGTGAGTGCCAAGACTGAGGGCTCAAAGGGAGAGAAAAAAATGTGAATTAATAAATTCAGTTTTGCCTTTGTGAGTAAGGCACCCCCTCCCAACCCCATGCTGATAAAACCTTTCTGCCTCTCTCTCGCATGTTCCCCCTCTCCCTCAATTTTAATTTGAGGTTTTCCCCACCTCATATGTAGCATATGCAGAATCCACGATGGAGCTGGGAATAAAGGTTTCATTAGCACTCATTTGGGATGCAGCAGAACTCCCTCTTGATTTCACAACATGCAAGTGAGGGAGCCATTCCAAATACCTCCTGCTGAAACATTTATAATGCAACCAGCGCTCTCCCACTTCGCCTTTCACTCCCATCCACTCTCCACCCACACACACTGCCTGCCCCATTGCAAACTCAATTTTCTGTGGTTTCTAAGACCTGAATAAACAGACCACAGCCATCTAAATGTGCATGCAGTCCCTATATCTTCATGGAGATTAATATAATTTTAACTCCTCTGCTTTGGTGGGGTTTTGGTAATGGGTTGGGAGAAAATAACTAGAATGACTACTTAAAAAAATATAAAAATTGATAACCCCCATCTTTATTTAAATGCCCTTTCAAATTATTGGGGGTTTGGCTTTTTTTTTCTCATAGAAATCCTGTTGAAAGCTCTTGCAAGAATTTAGTTAACATTTTCTCTTTAAATATCACACACATTCTGAGGAATCTATATATTAGAAAAAGTTTCCCCTCAAAAAAAGCTGAAAAACTTAGCATTTTAGCAAGATGCTATTGTGGGTCTTTGCTGGTCATGGAAATGAGAAGAAAATGTGTATTTACTTTAGCTAATGAGTAAGTAAAACTCTCAGGATCATGTCTTTGAGTGGATCTGTCATTTTAAAGTTAGGTACTATACATAGTCCCTAATGGTACTGAGGGAAACTGTGCTGGTATGAAAAGCTATTAGGAAAAGGAGGAAACTTTTGGGTGGAATGCAGTGTTAATGAGAGCTCATTATGTTATTGCAAATTTTGACATAGTGCATGTTTTTCTCACAGCCTCAGCTTCCCCAAGCAAGGCAAGCCTTAGTTCTCTAAAAAGGTAAAATAAAGTTATTCTTCCCCTCTGCCTCCAAAAATAAAAGCAGAATAAAAGGATGCATAATTTAGATCCCTCTTACCTGAAACTACCCTAATTACTTAGGATAAAGCAATTTATGACTTCTAAAAGATACGATTGGCAAAACAAAGAATATTTAATATCTGCCACCATAAAGAGCAGTGAGGAATTGTCTTTCAGGGGAGATGGATCTGCCAGTCCCTGGCTCCAGCCCTCTGGCATGGCTTTGCCAACAGAAGCCACAAGCCTCATTTGTTCAGTGTTTGCTCTGCAGCTTTACCTACTGCAGGAAACACCAGACTATTACTTCTCCTGATTTCCAAACTAACAGTGATTTAAGAATGGAAGCGATTTTTATTAGTCTGAGACAGTTTCTTAATGACATGATTTATAGAGGTTATTTTGGAAGGGCAGAAAAATGCAAGCAGACCTCTGTGTGTGGAGACACTGCCCCTGAGGAGTTCTGTAGTCACAGGTTCTCCAAGAAGATGGGCCTTTCCCACCAATTCAGTTATAATTTGAAGCATCTTTAAAAGGGTGAGTTTTCCTATTCTTCTTAACTTTTCCAGTATTATACAGCAGTGGAGCAATCCAGACTTTCTGTTCCATTCAAGTGACTACATGAATTTGCTACATAAAAAGGCAGCAAAATTCTGAAAAAAAAATTATTCTGAGACAACATTGCTTCATCTACACTGTCATCCCTTATGGAAAATCAAATTAGCAATATAATAATAATTTTTAAAAATGAATGCAATAAACAATCAAAAAAACCCATCTAACACATGTCTTTGAATGAGACTGGGCTTCTCTCCTCACTTTCCAGAAAAATATTTTAGACTCTTTTGAGAAGAATACACAACCTTTCTGCATCTGCTGGATGACTAAAGGAAACTGTTTCATTATTACAGCAGGAGCATCACAGTGCCACAGACAAAACTGTATCAAATCTGATAAAAATTCTATTCTTCCCTGTCTTACAGCTGGACCAGAAATGAGATCAAGTCTGAATCCCAGCTTACAATAGGATTTTTCTGCTTATTTGTATTCTTTAGCATATTTTACAGTCTTTTCCCACCAGAAAATTAGAAGTGATTTAGTCCATTTCTCTTTTCTTTCAATACTCAATTTAAGGCATTCTTGTGTGCATAACTCCAGCACGATTTTGTTTTGAAAACTTACATTCACCACTCTGTACATTCTAAATTTAGTCTAATTACTGTTGTTGTTGAGCAGATAATGCCCAACACAGAAAAGTGCCAGAGCAGCTCTGGATGTGCCTCTGTGCTGGGCAGAGGTGAACCCAGCAGCAGAAAGAAACGCAGCCACACAGATTCCAGAGAGAATCACAAACACATTTCCTGCTTTGTCTGTGTTTGGAATGCAGCCCCTCTGCTACAATGCACTGACAAAGCATGCACAGCTCAGAAAAAGCTGGGAAATTCATTCTGGTTTTTATAGGGACTAGAACAGGGGTCTAAGTCAAATTCTAACTGGTTTTTTTGGACACCACTTAAATTAATAAAGAATGGCAACAAGAGCCATCCATACTTGTTCTCATCAGCCTGTACTCCTATTGTTTATTTCTTGTGCCCTTCATCAAGAAAAGGAAAAAACAGATTTTGCTTGTAAAGTTCTGCTTGTATTGCAAGTCCTTAAGAGGGGAGCTGCTGTTGACATTTCCTAATTTGAAATTCCTTCCTTCCT
>NC_031780.1:19691773-19700628 GCF_001522545.3 Parus major | reverse complement strand
GATTCAGGTGATGCCCCAGCTCAGTGTCCCCTCTGGATTCAGGCTTTTTCCATGTAGATGTAGGAATTGCTGGTGCAACCAAAAAAATCAAACCCCCCAATCAAACATCAAGAGAAATGCCCACAAAATGCTCTGAATAAATGAGTTTTCAGGATGTTGAACAAGAATTGCCCCGTTAGGACTCTCTCCAAAGTGGTGTCACTGGGCTGGCACCGAGCTGTTCCTGGCTCTGCCAGGCCTGGAGAGGCAGCAGGATTCCAGCCCTGGAGCTCCCAAAGCCAGGCATGTTCCACCCACAGAAACAGAGACTGTTTGGGTAGACATGAACCCCACCAAAACAGAACGTTCCCCTGCACACCCCCTCCCTCAGGGACAGAAAACACACGGGACAGAAGCTTAAATCACCCCTGAAGGCACTCGTAAAAAGCCTCTCTTAAACCAGAGTCATTTCCTGATCCTGTTCCTTTTTTTTTTCTCCACCACAGCAATAAATAACAACTCACAGCCTCAGCTCTCATTTTGAAACTGAAGATAAAGTTTAGTACAATTACACTAAACTCATCCTGTGCTGGAAAAATAAGAGTTCAATGTTTTCTTAAAGGGTCAGCAAATTCCAGGTCAAACAAAGCCATGCAAAGTCACAGAAGTACACAAGGTCTGGTGCCATCAGAAGCAGAAACATGAGGCCTTCACTGCCTCACACATTATATTCTGTTAAAGGAAGACAAATTAATTTGAAGGAAATATATTGATTATGTTTCTGCACAAACACAGCAAAGTTCTTATTTGCACAACCTAAAATATACACATTTACTTAAATAAACCTTACCTTTTAGCACAATTTTTCTTCATTTCTATGTTTTTTCCCATGAATGAGCAGAGATGACAACACAATAAGTGACTAATTTGACTTCAAGCCTGTTTGCTTTGATGATAAAATACAGTGCTGTAGGTATTAGCCAATTTCACCTATGGCTAATATATTTTTAAAATATTTCAGATGTACCATGTCTACCTCTGAAAGCTGCTCACTATTTCTATGTTATGTTTACAAATAATCAAACTACGTTTTGGATGCTGTAGAGTAAATCTAAAACTCTTGGGCTTTTTTTAGGCTCAGAGTTTGATTTATAACTCTGCAGGCTGGTAGAGCTGAGGGTGGAGGCCCCGTTCTGCCCATCCATCACACATCAGGGCAGCTTTGGGAACATTCCATGGTCTGGAGGAAAACCCAGGTGTGAGCTGCCATCCTGCACGGATGCAGGGCAGCACAACCACGCCCTGCCCTCGCTCCTGGCACCAGTTCCCTGCATTCAGCTCCCCATCTCCACATTAATAACCAAGACTCCTGTGGTGAGGAGGTTTTAAAGAAACTCCCACATATTGATGTGTGCTACAGAATTTCAGCCTAAAAATGGAAAGCGTGGAGAGGAACAAAAGGTGCCAAAATAGAATGAAAACAATATATAAATCAGCAAAGTTTCTGCTGCTAAATTTACTCATATTGTACTTTGATTTATGTCAAGCTTCAAAATAATGTAAGCAAACATGGGATTACTGAAAATCACAAAATGATTTGTGTTGGGAGGGACCTTAAAGATCTTCTCATCCCACCCCAGCCATGGCAGGGACAGCTCCCACTGTCCCAGGCTGCTCCAGCCCCAATGTCCAGCCTGGCCTTGGGCACTGCCAGGGATCCAGGGGCAGCCCCAGCTGCTCTGGGCACCCTGTGCCAGGGCCTGCCCACCCTGCCAGGGAACAATCCCTGCCCAATATCCCATCTAACTCTACTCTCTTCAGCCATCCCATGGAATCCAGAAACCCTCATTCACAGCATTGTTTGGAGCAGCTGAGAAGAAAACCCAGTCCAGGAGCACCCCTTGTATTTTGCCCACACAGTTAACATGAACTAATCCCTAAGGTTTGGGCTGGACAATCACTGGCTCTGATCCAGAAAATTGTGCATTTGCTCAAACTGTAGGAATCAATCCCAGCTCCAGTGAACATTAACATGCTGCATAACATGCAAAATAAATGATACGTTCTACCACCACAGTCAGTGCTACTATGCTTTGTCTGTACCAAAAGCTTCAAACACAGCCTTCCCTCATTTGTATTGCATGCAGGCAGGGCATTGTGTTAAAGAGTTCTTGACTTAGGGATTAAAAGTGAGCTGGAGAGGAATGCAGAAATTTCTTCTGCAGAGAATTCTGGGTTTCTAAGTATCTTAACGTGCCTTTATTTCCTTCAGAGAGAAACCACAGGAATGGGTGCAAAATACTGGCACGTTACTGGAAGCAGAAACTCCCCGGATTTCATACCAGGAAGATATAGATGAGTGCTGTGTTGGTGGGGCTCAGAGTTTTATCATAAACTCACATTTTCACTTTCCCTGTGGCAAACCTCTGGGCAACCTGGGGTTACTCTTAATCATTAAAGAGATGATTTTCAGATTACATCCCCTTCTCTCACATGCCTATTCTGATCTCAGAACAAATTTATCAGTAGGAAACTCCCAATGAATACAATTATTCACACTGGAACCATGGATCTGTATTGAAATACCACCAGCTGAAGATCACTATTTCTTTTTCTTCCACTGCAAGATGTAAATTTCTTGGGATAGAGGAAGATGAAGAAAAAAAAATATTCCTGGGTACTTTTAGAGTGGTAGTTCTAGATTTCACAGAATCATAATCATAGAATCATTATTCTATGATTATGAATTATTTGGGAAGCAAGGGGCCTTGAACTCATCCCATTCCACCCCTGCCATGGCAGGGACAGTGCTGCTCCAGCCCCAATGTCCAGCCTGGCCTTGGGCACTGCCAGGGATCCAGGGGCAGCCCCAGCTGCTCTGGGCACCCTGTGCCAGGGCCTGCCNCTTGGGCACTGCCAGGGATCCAGGGGCAGCCCCAGCTGCTCTGGGCACCCTGTGCCAGGGCCTGCCCACCCTGCCAGGGAACAATCCCTGCCCAAGATCCCATCCAGCCCTGCCCTCTGGCACTGGGAGCCATTCCCTGTGTCGTGGCACTCGAGGCCTTTGCAAGTATTCTCTCTGAGATGTCACGGGATTCTGTCTTGCCCAGCTGATAGAGGAGAAAACCTTAGGCCATGACAACGAAACAGCACAGAGCAGAAACAAAAACTGGCTTCAGAACAGCCTGACCCAAGTTTTCAGAAAAAACATCAGTTCTGAACCCCCACATTTCTAACAGAAAACTGAGTAAATTTTAAAAATGTAAATAGTTTGGACATTTGTATAAAGACACCACCTGTTTCCCAGGCACAAGGAGCATCAGTGGCACTGCAGAAGGCCTTGGCAGTGAGGCCTCATTCAAACGGGCAGGAAAATCCACTTGTCAGTCATTACCATTGGTGTCACATCCCCCCTGGAAAGCACTGTCAGAAAGGTAAAGATGTCCTTAATCTGTCAATCAGAACAGAGAAAATGTCCCTAGCTGCACTTCTTCAAAATGTGCCAACCCTCCTCTTGTCCCAGACAGATTTTAGGTCACGTTCGAACACCCAGAGCCGATTTACAGCCCCAGATACACCAGACACGCCCTGTTTGTGTCCAGTCTGGGAAATGTCACCCTCAATTCCACTAAAAATGCAGGAGTCCAAGCTCTGCACCCTCTGCTGAGCAGCCCATCGGTGCCCCCACGGATCCCTCCCCAAGGGGAGCACAGTGCCGGGGCCTGGCCACTGCTCACCCTCCCAAGGCTGCTTCAGGCTCACAAAACCCACCTTCCTCAGCAAGCTCTGGGCAATCCAAACCAGTCCACCAGGCTGAGGCCTTTAAACTGGCTTTATAAATGTCTTAAGGGATAGAAGAATATATTCCATGAGCTAGAGATTCACTGAATATGCTATGATGGTATAAACTGCACTTAGGCTCAGACTAAAATAAAAGAGCTATAATTGGTCTCTTGTCCGTATTTAAGGTAAAGTAAGTGCCTGGATTTCCAGAAGTGCAGAGCTCAGATCACTCAGAGTGAAATTTGGAAAGTGCATTTTCAATTTTGAAAATGAGGACAAACATTTTTTTCAGTCTAAATATGAATAAAATCAAACCTCAGGCTGCAGTTCCCTGAAAATCCTATATTTGTTTGTTCACTTTTCTTCTGGTTTTACACCCATATACAGGAAAAAGTCTTCTGTTTCCTGCCTCCATCCTGCTTTTTACCAATTCTCTTCGTAGTGGAAACTGAATATCGATATGACTCAGCCTCCCAAAGCCATAAGTTGAGTAAAAACCTGTAACTACACTAAGAGAGTTTACTCTTTTCTGCCTAAAACACAGCTTGGATTTTGCTGGAAAAAAAAAAAAAAANAAAAAAAAAAAAAGAAAAAAAAAAGTACTGATAGAAACAGGGTACTCATATGAAGTATACACATCCAGTAGTTACAGTACAAAATTTAATTACTCAGTTTTCCATTGGGAAGCACATCCTATTCTCCCTGCCTCTATGCTTGCTATTTACTGCTAAAGGAAAAGATTAATACCTGCAATAAAGAATCAATAACATTATAGTTGCAACATATTTTCAGTCTGAATTTAGACCAACATGGTTCTCCAAGGAGTCTGAAGTGCTTTCAGTCCTTTGAGGTGGGAGTTCTAGAAACTTCAATTTGAAATTAATAATTTCAGCTGAACAGGCACAATAAGTGAGAACTCCACAGATTTTTAAGCTTGCTTGACTATAATGACTTTATAATTGTTGGAAATAAAGATTTGTCTACATGGCAGATGAATCTGCAGCATTGCTGTGTTTCACAAACTGTCAACATATTTTATATAATCTCCTAAGGACCTTTAAATGCACAGCTTGAGGGGGAAAGATGCAGCTCTCCAAGCTGTCTGTGCTCAGAGCACATTCCCCTCTCCTTTCCAACTAAGATGAAAATCAGAGTAGAAATTTCCCTTTGCTACTTTTCAGAGCATAAATCTTTGTCTTACAGTATTTATCAGAACTGCCCTCAGTTATCAAGTCCTGTAAAAATCCTCCATGAGCCAAAGAACGCAGTGACCAATTTATATTCTTTTAGGGAGACAGAATATCACGGACACAGGGCTGGGCTCACTGCAGGCACAGGGGCCTCTGGCACCACCTCATATTTCTCACACTAAACCTTGAATTTGAAATGTTATATAAGCCCATTGCTTTTACAGTTTCTTCAGCATCTCCTCTGGCCAGGTTTTTGTGTTTGCTAACAAAACCTTCATGCTCGTATATAAATTGATTTAAGAATGCAAATTACACACACACACCTTGCTGGTTAGAAACACACAGGTTCTTATTTCCTGATATGACTTCCCTTAAGAGTGTGGAGCAGAACATTAAAAGTACCCCAGGAATTCAACAGGGAATGGAAATTACATTGCACTGAAGTGAAAGGCCACTTTAAATGACAGAATAATTAAATCACATTATTTCACATCTGAAAGTGTGGCAACTTTAAATCAAACTGATTGGAATTTCCAGGTTTTGTCCCACAGAAAATTGTCATTTTTCAACCCCTCCACAATGGTATAAGAAGGTTAAATATCAAGTAATTACAGAATCAAATATTACTAATGGAATGTCAGTTCTAGTATGGAATCAGGTGTTCCAAATCCACTGACACAAGGGGTGCTGCCCTGAACTGCAGGAGTCCAGATTTGCTCCAGTCACAGACCTGGGAATGTTTTTCCAAGCTCAAGCAGCACCAGGGATTACTCAGGTAACAAAGGCAGGCAAATCCCAAGAGGTGCTGGACAATCACAAATCTTGCAGTGTGAGAAGTTTAAAAAGAAAACACAAATGTTGTATGACCCTGAAGCAAACTTCTAACTGTGCATCTTTCCACTACAGCTCAAGATACATATAATTACCTTTACACCTTTGGAAATCCAAAGTGACAAGCATTGTTCAAGACAGACTAGCAAGCATGTATCACTCTCTTAAAACAATATAATTTTACCATTATAAAGAATTTTCCTAAATTACATTAAGAACATCACAGATACTATGCTTGGGAAATCATTAGAACTATTCAAGCATCTTGGTTATTATAAAATAACCAGTAATGTTTCTGATACTTGAAGGTCTTGTTCTAATTAAAAGATTGTATTTAATACAGTAAAAGAAATTACTGTAAGAGTTCAAGTAGATATGTAAACACTATATTCTTTGAACTACTTATCTAGCAACTACATGTTTACTGGTTGAAGCTATTTGCTCCAAAATTCTAAAGATATTTAATTTGTGAGTGATTTAAACAACTTTGCTGCTCAGTACAGTTGTCAATCTCTACCAGGGCCTGTAAATTGCAATTAAAAATATATTGATCTATAATTGCTTTATTAAGGTTGCTAATATTAAATGGGATTTGGGTTAAAAATGTCAGGTAGGATTTTGAGGGGGGTTGAAGGGGACAGGAGGAAGCAAAGTTATACAAAGACAGCTGATAAAACAATATTAAATTAAATACAAAATTCACCAGTGATGAGTGAACTCCACCAAGCTCAGAGTTGCAGTTTGGGTCCAGGAGCTTATCTAGGCTTATCAGAAACAGCTAAATCCTCTGGGTCTGCACAACTGAGCTGAAGTCTTGCAAGAGAACTCTGCTTCTGCTTAAAAACACTTCATAGACATTATTTCATTGCATTTCAACATTTTAATTATCACTTTGATTGGGACTCAGTAGGCTTATGAAAGTGAAAAGAAAAATGAGGATGCTGTTTTTAGAACTTCCATAAAAATTCCTCAGTCAAAGTTCAAATTGTCTACAAAAAAAAAAACCCAAACCAACCCACTTGAAGTTTTGGGACAGGATCTGGGAGGAAATGCAAGGCTTTGTTTTCCTTTTTGGATTTTGTAGCTCCATTTATTATCCAGACCTAGTCAAACTAATGAACCATGGAAAGGGATATTAATTTTAGAACTCACCTAGCATTGTTCTGGGATCTGCTGGAAATGTCATCAATAATAGAGAACATGTCTAGTGTGAAGGCAGCTTGTCAACAAGATGACTGAGTCCAGCACTCTTAAATTGGTTATTTTAGCTCACATAAGTTCTTATTGACATGGATATATCTGAAACAATCCTCCCAGACACAGTCATGAGCTTTGGCAAGTTCTGAAGCCAAGATAAACTATTGAGCCACATATTTCCAAAGGTCAATATTATTTATCTCCTTCAAAAGAGGAGCCAGTGATGAGCGGGAGCCTGCAGAAATGGGTGTTCTGAACGTAAGAACGCAAGCTACACAAGAAGACAAATTTTTATTTGCCAACATTTTGAACAGAAATTTTAGTTGCTATTTGTTAATGCTCCAGTTTGTTACTGAAGGGATTTTTCTGGGATAAACAGGCCACCCCAAGCACAGCATCAGCTTTTAGAGCAGACTGCCTTTGAAAAGCCAGAGCCACTGCTGTGCCCTGCCCTGCTCCACCAGGCTCTGCAGGGGAGAGCTGGCCCTGCCCTCTCCCTGCCTTGCCATGGCTGCCTCGTGCAGGAATTTGCTGTCTAGAGAGACATCCTGGTGTTGCTGGGAGGTGCAAAGCATCACCAATGCTCTCTCTTGTTTTGATGCTCTTTCATCAGGTCCTGTTGCTGCCTCCTTTCTCCCAACAGCTCCTCACTTGGCTTTGCTTCTCCACGAGCAGCAAAGCTGAGCTTTAGTCCTCATCTTGCCTTTCCCCATCTTCTCCCCATGAGAAGAAAGCACAAACACTGTGGGCTCATGGTGAGATTTCATTTAGCAGCTGTCTAAATGCTTTCTGAAGCCAACAGAAAGTTTCAATTGAGCCTGGCACACTTTGTTGGGTTTTTAATTTATTCTACAGCACAACAGTTTTACAGGGAATGGTGGAAGATTCACTTTTGTTATCAGTCTTTTTAAAGACACAGCAAAGACTGAGGTGTAACCATTAGGAATCTGTAACCACTTAGGAATCTAAGTCTGATATATTCTGCAATCTCTTGTGCAGTCTCTTATCTACACACAAGAGCAGTACTGCAAAACTTTGTCACCTGCCACTAACTTTAACTGGCTTCATGCAAATGACTTCAGGAGCTCAAACAAGCAGATGAACCTCAGGAATTTCCTGTCCCAAGCTTGGTCAGTGGAAGCCTGGGGGAAAGGACCAGTCCACTCAAGACACTCCAACACTCCCAATGAAAAAAGAACTTTTTCACTGCTAGATTCCAGCAACTGCTCTTGGGTTTATCACAGAATCCTAGAATAGTTTGGGTTGGAAGGCACCTTAAAGCTCATCTCATTCCAGCATGGCCTTCAATACTTCCAGGGATGCAGCTTCTTTGGGAAATGCGTTCCAGTATTCTAGAGAGGAGAAGCAAAACTAAAGGAATGTTTAGACACAAGGGGATAATTTTAGGGACCAGTCCTACCATGAATATCTTTGTAGTCAGTTCCCCAATGACCAATCCCACTGTACAAAATCCAGGGCTGATTTCAGACCACAGCACCAAGTTCAGAAAGTTCTCACACCTTCGCTTTCAATACAGGAGAAAGCACTGAACTGACTTTGTGCTTATGTGCAGGTGCTGAAACGTTCCCTCTCTCAGCACTTTTCTGGCAATGAAGCTCAGCCAGGACTCTGAGGTCACTCTGACTTGCAAAAACAGTTCAGATAAAATGATCATAACTCCTTTGAAGGAAAACAAGTGATTGTACAGAACTGTGCTTTCCAAAGAAATCCAAAGGGCACAGAATATGGGCTGAAATGAGTGACTCATTCATGATTCTATTCAATTTTCAAGATACTAATTATATATTATATTATATATTTAACATATATATATGTATTATATATTATATTATATTATATTATATTATATTATAT
>NC_031780.1:19663294-19690829 GCF_001522545.3 Parus major | reverse complement strand
CCAGTGCCAGAGGGCAGGGATAGATGGGATATTGGGCAGGGATTGTTCCCTGGCAGGGTGGGCAGGCCCTGGCACAGGGTGCCCAGAGCAGCTGGGGCTGCCCCTGGATCCCTGGCAGTGCCCAAGGCCAGGCTGGACATTGGGGCTGGAGCAGCCTGGGACAGTGGGAGGTGTCCCTGCCATGGCAGGGGTGGCACTGGGTGATCCCTCAAGGTCCCTTCCAACCCAAACAATTCTGGGATACTGTGATGTCACTCGAAAGCCCAAGCACTGAAAGCCACACTCTGTGTAATGAAAAGAGCCCTGCAGGAGTGTGAGCTGGCACAGGACTGGCTGTTCTGCAGCAGCCCAGTGAAGGCTGCCCTGGAGACACTTTCTGTAGGTTCTGTAGGAGTGCAGGTAATCCTGCTTCTATATTAACTTCATCTTTGGCCTTTCTCAAGCAGACACTAAGATTGCTTTGCCAGTCTAAATTTTTTTTACAGTTAATATCATCACAGGAGGAATACTGTTCCAGAAGTACCAAGCTGAAACCACCAAATAGATTTCACACTGGGCTGGACCACCAATTAGATAGAAACTTCAGTCCCATGACACAAGTTTAGTGCTTTATTCATTCTCCTGTATCTATTATTTATCAGCAAGGAGAGACTGAAGAAGAAATGGAGACAAAGCAAAATTCTGCAGTTTAATGCAGTCTTAATCTCTCATATATGGGAGTTGAAAAGAAGCTGAAATGAGTGACTGAAATGTGGTCAGCCCTCCCTGGACAGCAGGGTGACAAGAAACTCCTTTTCCCTCTGAGGATTACCTTACTGGAGGAGCATGAAAAATGAATTAGTGCCTTCTCAGAGGAGCATGACTTGTGGGGCACAGCCCAGGCCCACTGAAGAAACAGTGTGGACAAAACAAAACTTTGAATGACTTGTTAGGCAGAAAATCAATCTTGTTTTTGCCTTGTCTTAACAAAGACCTTGTGAAACAAAAAGCAAAATTGGTTTAGTTTGAAAACTTCCTCACCTGGCAGGAGAAGCAGGTCAGAGAAGAAGTAACAGACAGGAAAGGAGTGTAGAGCCAATGACACCTCACTATTAATATTCAAAGCTCTATTAAATGCCTAAGATTCCAATAAAAAATCCAGGGTCCTATTACCTGCACCTATTGCTCCTGCTCTGCTACAGAAACAGCCTGAATATTCTACTGGCTGGGAGCATGAAATTATTTCACTCACTGGAGTGAAGCTTTGTGCACTCTTCCCCTGATAACTAATCAATGGAACTCCCAGGATGGCCCCAAAGTATCTTTCAAATCCTGGGATGCTCAGCACTCAATGAACATCCTGAATTATACATGGAAGCAAATGGAAACACATCCCTGTCCTCCAGCTGGTGCAGTGTATCCACATCAAACCAGCCCCACCAAGCACACTGGCAGCCTTATTTTGCATTGAGTGAACTTCAAGTGCATTTCCATGTCGAGAGCAGCAAGGTAATTGGACTTGTCCTAGAGAAGCCATAGATCCACATGCAGAGGGGGAGATTTAGTGGAGGAACTGTAATTACCTTGCTGCATGCAAATGATGGCACATTCCCCCCAAGCTGCAGCTGCTGGCTATCTAATCTCAGCCACAGGGCAGATACATAAATCCCACTGTTCCTGTTCCCCAGACTCCATGGGAGAGGCGTGTAACCTTTTTTTCACTCCCTTAGCACCGCTTTTCTCCAAATAAATTTAGTCCAATGACTGGAGTCAGAACACACTTCAGCATGCAAACATCTCTTCATCTGAAATTAATTCCAACTCCTACCCAACACTTCAATCCCTCCACCCCCAAAAGAGTTTATTGCCCTCCCCATCTGGCTTTGGAAGCACAAACCAAAGTGATTTGTCTGAAATTAAAAAAGTTTTCAGTGATTTCTCAGCACCATAAGGAAGCCTGGAAACCACAGTCCTTCTGGATGACAGGAATATGTTTTTGTCATTCAGAGAAGGATCTGGGTATCCATTCCTCTTGAGAAGCTGCATCCATGTATGTACTGCAATCCCTTCTGAGGTGATCAGGAATAACAGCAAAGCAGAGAGTGACCATGGTTTAATACATGGCATACATTTAATCCATCCATACATTTAATCTGAAGAGACAATCAGTGAACCTCCTCTGCTTCTTTCCTTGCTCTGGATGCATTTACTCTGCATCTCACACTCTCCACTTGTCACGCCCTATCAGTACTAACAGTCAGCCTCCCTGCAAGGATTCAGAGCTCAGACTTGAAGATTCTCATTGGAGTAACATCCTCACACACAAAAGTCTTCTGCTTCAGCTTCAGGAGCACTTCTGCTGTTTCCTCTCACTAATGATTTAACCAAAAGCACCCCAACTTTTTCACTTCTAAAAAAGAACCAATTTTTCAGCCATTTTTCTGCCTGGCTGCCTGCAAGCTGCTCCTGCCTCTGAGGTGAAGAATTGTGGCAGAACATCACACAAGGAACTCCCAGTTCTCTGCAAGAAAAAAATCTTCCTTCAAAGCACTCCTCACTCACCTTTACCACTCATCCATTTAAATCCTCACCTGTAGGCCAGTCAAGACGTGGATTAGGAATTTCCAGCCTGATTGAGTGCCTAATCCCCTTCAGTCTTTGTAGTCTGGGGGTGAATTGAATCCTGAATCTCCACTGAGTGCGGAAAAGGCAAAACTGCTGGGAAAACACTGTGATTTCCCCAAATTTTGTAAGACAAAGCTATTTATTTTCTTCAGAACATATCCTGAAGACACATTCCTTGATTCCTGTAAGTCAACCACCTGGAGAAGTTTAACACATAGATATTTGGCTGTGGAATAACACAGGAACTGCCACATATTTGGTCCCCTAGCCTTCAAAAAAATTAAATCATGGTTGTTGCTACGAATTGCAGCGTTGTATTTACGAGGGGATATTGATCTCAATTTTCTCTCCTTCACACTGAAATAATGCAATTGCTTACTTCACTATGGGAAATCAGGGGACTTTAAATCCTTCTGAAGAATAGCTGTGAAGTCTTCAGTTTTATATAGTATTAATCAGGCCTGAAGGCAAGTGACAGGAAGCCAATAGTGAAGTTTTAAAGTGAGGAGGGAAAAGCTGAAAGCCTCAGATTCTCTGCTGGAGCATCGGGAATACATTTGCACCCAGGTTCTGGACAGGAGTGGAGTAAAAAAGCCACTGGGAATGCACAAATATTATTTCCCATGGGTTCACCTGGAGTAAATCCCAACAGGAAGACAAGGAAAATCAGTGTTTCTGATGACAGCCTGATAGGAAATAGCCCAGGGGGATGTCCTGCCCTGCTCTGAACCTGGAGGAGGGAGCTGACAGTAGGGGAATTGTGGCTGTGAAAGTTTCAAATGGAAGGAAGGCAGGGTAAAGAGATCTGCTGGTTCACAGATCCATGTGGGCTCCAAGACTTTAATCCTGGAATTCCAGAAGGGGCTGTTTCTTGCATGCCTTGGTGTGCTCTGTATCTGCCCAGCTTCTCAGAGCTCCATAAAGATGCACAGAGGAAAGACATCCTTATCACCTAACCCAGTGAGGCTTGGTGTCAGAAGATAGGAAATGTACCAAATTTATTACTGCCATTAGCATTTTCACATTGCATTAGCAAACAGTGTTGCAAGGAGCAGAAAACTACATGGAATTCATTACAACCTTCTGGGTTTGGAATATTGGGAAGTGGAAATACTAATGGATCCTACAAGGAGGGGAGCAAAATTTGCTGCCTGACACCCACAGACACCTCAAATAGGGTGAGCAGGACAGCCCAATTTTTTAGACATTCAACAGTCATAAAGATCTCGAGTCAACTTTGAATTTTCTAATCAGCAACAAAACTCCAAGGATTTTTTTCCTATGATTTGTAGCAGCTGCAGTGGAGGTTTCTCATGCCCTTTAACTGGTTTTCTGGGGGAAGGAATGAGCATATGTGCTCCGGTAGTGTGCTGAGAGAGCCGCAGCACCATCAAGAGCTGACGCTGCAGAACGCTTCCCATCATTTATTTAAAGTGGTCTGAAAAGTCTTTTGAAAGCATATTCCATTCTCAGAGCTCCAGCTGTGAAGATACTTATCACAGTACACACTATACATGTTCCTTTGGTCAACTGCTTCCCACATATCCTTGGAACCATTCCTGCTCCTCTTCAGTGTTTACAGCCTTGAGATTTTTGCAGATTGTTCTCACATCCATTAAGCTACAAAACACAGAACTGCAGGCAAGAAAAACACTGAGCTGACCTTGCAGAGCTGCCTGTGGCCTCTGGAATGACACAAAACGCACACAGAGACAGTGGAGTCAAAAAGTTAAAGGGAAAGAAGGGCAGGGAAACAACAATTTAGATAACTGTGAACTACACGCTGAAAAGAGCCTTGTAGGACAAAGTCATGAATTTCCTGGGTCTGGGGAAAGAGCAGAGAGAATCCCTGATCAAGTCAAGAACCAGGACTAGAGGTTATGAATAAGGCATTCTTTTTGATGCAAACACAGCAGCCAAACACCAGACCAATTGGATTATTAAGTTTTATAGCCTTGCTTGCTCACCCATACTAGATATACACACACATCTCAAACTAAATATGTTAATAAAGCACAGTAACAAATTTCTGTAAAACAGAATTTTTCTGAGCACTTTCATGGGAAATTTTAAGACTAAAGCTTTACTGCCCTTTCAGTCCTGCAAGCCTCAGTGGCAGAGACCCTGTACTTGGGGAAACTCTGGACACAGTTTCTTTTCTGCAGCATAAAATCTTAACACAGCTAGGGCTGGAAAGGTCTCAGTAAGTCAGCTATACTGTTCTCCTGTCCAGAGCAGGACCAACAATACCCACAGAGCCCATGGGAAAGATTTGCCTCATTCCCACTGAAAATCCCTGGTGCTGGATGTTCCCCAAGCCCAAGGCAATCTCTTCCAGTCCTTCCCCTCTTTGACATCTGGGTGTCTTTGTTAACATCTAATCTGGTTCTGGGCTGCAATTCATAAATGTCTATTGTTCTTTTATTAATCAAGAACAGTGCAGATCCCTCCTTTCCTCCTGCAGCACCTTTAATAAATGTGAGCACTGTGAATCTCCAGGACAGCACAATCCAGGGAGACACTGGCAGGAAATACTGATGCCACCTGCTTGTGTGCTGAGAGAATGTGTTTGGGGACAGGCAGAAAGAAACCTGATTCAGCAAAAATTCTGCTGCTGTTGAATTTTGTATTTCTCCAAGCATGGGAGGATGGCAGAAAATTCCACAGCACAAACAGACCAAGCGCTCATCAGACCTCCCAAAACACTCAGAATAAAACTTAGCAGAAAAAACCTGAACCAAGCATTAAAAAAGAATTTATCAACAGGGACACTGGTGGTTCCTTTTGTGTTTCTTCCTGTGCTGATAAAATAGGAAAGGAGTTTTTGAAATGCCAAGTAAGGGGCAGGACTGTGCTTTGGGGAGAAGGTGGGGTTTGCGTGTGTTTGTTGGGGACTCATTCTCCAGGATCTGCAGAGCCTGTGAGGTCTAGAAGACTCCATACATCTCCCCTGCAGTCTCCAGGCATGCAGCTGTCTTGGAATTCCTGTGCCAGGGAGTCTGTTAAGAAATCTGACAGTAATTTTAATAAGAAGGTACCAAACCCTTGGCAGTGTGTGTTTGTTCCTCCTCACCTTCAGCAGCCTGGCTGTGTGATGTGGATGTGGGTCAGGCTGGAGCAGGTGTATTTCACTGTATACAGCCCTTTCATATCATTTGCTGAGTTTCTGCCCCCTATTTAATAACCCATGCAATTAAGAAATGTACAGAAAGAGGAGCCCCTTGGGTTTAAAATTAGCAAGAACTGACTGCTTTGTTCAGCTGAAACCCAGCAGTAAGCAACTATGAGGGGAGACCTTTGTGTGGGAACACTCGGAGGAGCAGAGGGTATAATTCTTTAAAAGCAAAACATTAAGAGTACTTGTGAGGAAAAAAAATAATTAAAAAAAAAATCATCAGGGCTAAAATAAGAGGCCTTCAAAGTCAGTTTTGTGCTGCTCTGAGCTGAATACCAGCATGACAACTCCTGGCACAGTCCCTCTCTATCGCAGAAACAAATCTCTTCCCAAAGAGAACCAGTGCAAGACAGTCACTCTAACATCATAATATTCAAATCCAATCAATATTTTAATAAATTTGCCTAATCTTTGAGCATTGCTGAAACCCTGCAGGGCCAGAGGAATATTTTCTCTAAGAAACAAGGGCACTTGACTAGCAGATTTTTCAAGTGTTCTATGATGTTCTTAATTGCTGTGTTCATTCTGAAACTCCTGTTAGTTTTATTTTTCTGCCTTAGACCAGAATGCATTTTTAACTCCTCTTTCTCTAAATGTAAGATGGAATAGTCTTACATTATAAGGTTGAACCCCACTTGTTGTAATCTGGGAGATGATGGCCCCATTTTCACACTGATCTTGTTTTAAATTAGATATGCAGAGCCCCAGCAAGATCTTCATCATGATTTTCATTCCCACTAAGCCACATGGAGACTTCAGGCTCAGAACAAAGGAATGGAATACAAAAATTAGCTTATTAAAATACCTACATCCTTCCACATCTAAACATGCTGGTAATTTCCAGCCACATTTCAACCTGTAAAACTTATAATTACCAGGCCCCTCAGACAGGTTAGGGTTAAGCCACTTTAGGAAGTGAGGCAAGAAGCCCATCTGTGCAGAGATGACTTGCCCCTCAATAGGATAATTAAAATCAGAATAGGAGGTGTCATGATACACAGCATTTTCCCACTCCATTTCTCCTCCCTCTCTCTGAAAAGTGTTCCAATTATACATTGAAAAAATGGGGCAATGTCAACTATGAATTTCTGGACTGTTTCCTACTTTCTTATATTTCTTTAACCCTGTTTTCTCCAACACACACTATCCTGACTGCCCATATTTTTTTTGCCATTTTCATTCCCACGTTCAACTCTTACTGTTTTTCCATCTTTCCTCCTACTTGCAAAGGCATGACAGTCTCACTCACTTCTGCTCAACTGGCCATGTACAGTTAATTTTTCCCCAAGCCTCTTTGTTTGTTTACCTTTGGAGGCAGAGATCCTCTCCAGCTCACAGCACCTCATGCACACACAGATATTCCACAGCCTCACTGCTCCTCTGCCTTGCTCAGTGCCATCCTGCCTTTGTGCCTCTCCCACATTCCACACAGATCTTCCACTGTGTTTTCACCACCCTCTGCCCTGGCTTTTGCATCTCTCTGGTGTCAGTCAGCCCTGATGTCAAACAGCCCAGCAGGAGCACAGCAGGGCAAGGAGGAGCCCTGCTCCAAAAGGCTGGTGCTGCCCGAAATGCAGGACCCATTCCAAGCAGGGACTACTCCTCCTAACCAGGCCTCAGGACACAGGCAGCAGTGAGGACTGCACTTGGGACATGACAATCTGCCTGTGCCAGACATGAATTTTGGGGATGGAAGGGATTTACAACCCTGAGAAGGCTGCACATGCAGGATGCAGTACCTGGAGATGCAGAAGTTAAAAGAGAAGAAAGGATGTAAAATAAAGGAGAGATAGAGGCACGAGTGCAAGCTCCTGCTACCAAGAGGTGGATCCCATAGGAAGAGTCTGGAACCGTGCTGGAGGAGGGAATGGAGAAAATGCAGCTGGCTCAGTCAGCCCCTGGAGCCAGAGGGGAGCAGGAGGCAGAACAGCCCAAAATGAGTTGCTGTGGCTGCTAAGGAGAGTTAATGCAGGGCTGGACTTGTGCAACAGGTACAGGATGCATTTCTGGAGAAGAAAACCTCATCCCTTGCTTTTACTGTGGATTCATTCCCAATTCTGCTACACAGGCTCAGGGGTTTCAGCAGCATCTGTGTCGCTGTTAGAGCAGACACGACACAAAGCAGATCCATAAGAAACTTTGTCCAAGCCTTTATTGTGCCTGTACACAGCATTTTTATCCCCTCTGACCCCATAGTGCACCCCATCTCATCAGCCACCACCACACCACCCCTCAAGTCCATTGGTGGAAGCACTGTTTTGAGAAACTATCCCCAAAAATCCAAAATACAGATAGATCTTGTTTTTCCATGGTGGTTTTCACAGCACAGATGTTCTTTGTTTTCTTCTACCTTTATCTTCTTTCTCTTCTTCTCACAGACACACAGGAATCCTGCTGGCTTCTTCTTTCTGTCAACTCTTCCATCTGACCCTCAGCCCGCTGTGGGCCCTCTCCACACATCTGCTCTTTCCTGCTCCCTGTCTGTACCAACAGGACCTGGGGGTTCAAGGTCACACCTCATCTCCTGGATGGGGTTTTAAAGAACACACCATCCACTGCAAGGAGCCCAAGTCCCTGAGAGAATGAGGAAAGCACCAGAGCTGGCTGTGGGCCAGAGCCTTGTGCTGGCAGCAGTTCAGTGACACAGCAGAGACTGAGCTGGAGCTGGTACCTCGTGCTTTGTGCCAAGGGCCACCACGCAGCTGCCTCTGGGGTCTGAGGCCACTTTTCTTAACAGGATTACATTCATGACACAGGAGTGATACAACTCCAGCAATACAAGCTCTTGATGTGAACCCCATCCATCCCATGGAAACTTTTGTTATTATTACTATTTTTGATGTTTGATGCAGCAGCTCTCGACAGCAGTGATTATGACAACTTTAAAGACATGCAAAGTCACTAAAACTTTCCCTGAGTGTCCTCCACATCCCACATCCACCTGAGGAATGATTCCTTCAGGGAAGTTTGGTTCTCTTCAGTTGCCTCCAATGAGGTGTGTGGCCTTTGCTGTTCTAGCAGCAGGCATCCCAAACACTGACCTTTGCTGGTCACTTGCTGAGCACTAACACCCACTTTGTGTCTGAGTATGATCTGTATGTTAGGCTAACAGAGGTTTTCACTTCTTAGCTGGTTTGTACAGGTTCCAGCAGTTTCTCCTCTGAAGCTGGCAAGAACTCTCATGGTGTTAGTAAAGCTACAGTTCTACTGTGAAATGAAAATTGACATTTCAGCACAACACTAAATTCCAACAATTAAGCTTAAATTAAAGTTCTAGTGTATTCCCTAGAACTAAGGTTTTCAAAACATAAAGGGAAGCAATATTATGCTAAATACCAATTCTGTCCTCTCTCATGCAATAATCAGTTTGCAATCATGCCATTCATTCTAATGGCTTTGCATACATTTCTTGCTAGAACTGTCACATAAAAGGCTTACACTAGGAACCCAGCAAGTTGGCTATTTCCCTCTAATTCCAAAGGTATTCAGAAACACTGGTACTAACTGAAAAGCATTTGCAAGCACACGAGCTCACCAGCAAGGCTGGAACAGCAAAATTGAGAAGTTAGGAAGTGCCATCAACATCACCCTGTAATTTGAACTGTCCATTGCATCTCTACACAGATAAATCATAAACTTCACAATTGTGCTACTTCACCATATTTTCCCTGCCCTAGTGCAGCAGGCAATGCTCACTCGATATTTTGTTTTCTCATCACTGCTCAATGCATGGCCAATATCTCATTTATTTCTCTCTATTTTAACCTTATTCTGCAGAGAATTATTCTGGAGCCTTCCACTGTGCCTGTCAGGACAGTATTTAGCACCCACCATCGAAACTTTGAGCCTGTGTTGTTAAAATTCTGGGGGAAATCTGTCAGCCAGAAACCCCTGTCATTAATGGAAAACATCCCTTGACTTTAACAGCAGGCAGTGAACTCTTGAATCACAAGTCTGCACTTTTTCACACTCAGGGACCTCAATATCTCAAGGGATACCTACACTTTAAAGACAACCAATTCCTACTGTAGTTCTGCACTGATTCAACACCACACAGATCAGGACATATGAAACACTCATCTCTCCTACAAGAGCCCATGACCACGTTTTTAGGCTTCAAAGAGAACCAGAAAGTGCCACACAAGTGTCTGTGCACATGGAGGAATGTGAGAGAGCAGAACAAAAGGTGGAACCAGAGGAGGAGGAGGGTAGGGGCAACACAGAGGACCTGCACATGCTGTAAGCCACAGGTTTCTCCTGCAGAGCAGCCCTGCATGCCTGGCTGGGAAGGGCCCAGCAGCCCAGGAACCTCCTGTGCTCTTCTCCATCTTTTAGTTTTAGACTGCTAAATGTCCTCTGCAAACTGAGCACGACAGCAGAGAACAAAGCAGCTCCCAGAGCACACCCAGGGTCTTAGCAAACACCCCAACAGCAAGTGCCCAAACAGCAGGCCTGCTGAAAAAGCAGAATAAAATAAAATGGGTAAATTCAGCTCTCTCTCAGCACAGTTTCCTTGGCTGGAAAACTGCTTAACTGCTTTTTTTTTTATTATTACTATTTTTTTCCCTACACAGGTTAAATCCTTTCTGCTTTATCCTAAGTTACATTCCAACCTTCCACAGTCACAGTCTGCTCCCAGGCTCTTAGAGAGCTTTAGAGCTTGGCATGTCAAAACACTCATTGTGTTTGGGTTTCTAGAGGCTGAGGATAACCCTAAAACTGAGGCCAGGCACTACAAGATGACTTTTACAATGATTTTCATTGCACAATCTGCTGCAGGAAACCGAGGATAAATAATGGGATGTCTCTTCCATCGGAGCATGGATGTGAGCGAATCCATCTGTTCATCTACATGGTCAAGGTACCAAATAAAACTGAGCTGCTAACCTATCATTAACACAACTGTCAGGATCTTTAAAGAACAACAGAAAAAATGGATTGAAAATGTTAAGACCTTGTTTTAACTGCTCTGGCCACGAACAGGAAATTTGCTGAATAGAGGCACACAAAAGAAGTTTTTGAAGCACAAGAAAGGCTTCTGAAAATACAGATCATTTGTATATGTATCAAACAGAAGAGACTTCTCTGTACTTTTCAGCATAAAATGTTAAAAGCTCTAAAAAAAGTCTCTAAAAAAGCTTTGGAGACTCCTGTGGTTACACATATTCCAACAGGACTAATTTGATCCACTTTTTGGAAAGGATATAAATCCATTTTGGGAACAATCTTTGTAGTAGAAGGTGTGGAAATGCATCCAGTCAGCTACTTCATATGATAGCTGGGAGAGCATACAGAGAGGATGTTTTTACAATAAATATTGGGAACAGAGAGTTAATTGTTTCCTATGCTGCAAAGGAGGGACCTTAAAACTGAGTTCTGTAAGCAGCAAGGATAATGGACAGAAATCTTGCACTGATTACAGCTGCTCTGGATCAACTTTGCAAAATTCACAACATTCAGAGGGCCAGAAATGGGCTTTATCAGACAAACCTAGATTGAGGCATCTCTGTTTAGACAGCTTCACCCAGTCCTGTGCAAACACAAAGAACAGCAGGAGACAGAGCCCAAGGTGCAGCCCTGCTCTGCAGTTTGTGTCCCTGACCTGCTGGGAAGGGGCAGAGCTGTTGTGAGTTTTTTTTTCCTTGCTGTCTGCCTTGGGGCTAAAGGTCACACCATTTGTTTCTCTTAAGGCTCCACACTTATTCTGAGCTTTTGGTTCCCTTCTGTTCATTTTTCTGGAGCTGGAGCTGCTGCAGAGAGCCCAGAGGAGGCTCCAGGATGAGCAGAGGGATGGAGCAGCTCTGCTGGGAGGAAAGGCTGCCACAGCTGGGATGGTTCAGCCTGGAGAGGAGAAGCTTTGGGCTGAGCTCAGGGTGGCCTTGCAGGGCCTGAAGGAGCTGCAGCAAAGATGGAGAGAGACAATTGCCAAGGGCTGGAGGGACAGGACCCAGGGAATGGCTCCCAGTGCCAGAGGGCAGGGTCAGATGGGATATTGGGCAGGGATTGTTCCCTGGCAGGGTGGGCAGGCCCTGGCACAGGGTGCCCAGAGCAGCTGGGGCTGCCCCTGGATCCCTGGCAGTGCCCAAGGCCAGGCTGGACATTGGGGCTGGAGCAGCCTGGGACAGTGGGAGGTGTCCCTGCCATGGCAGGGGTGGGAATGGATGGGCTTTCAAGTCCATTCCAGCCCAAACCATTCTGTGATTCTCACAGCAGTTGTGTGCTACCTTTGTTCTGTCTGAGGGTGGGTAAAGCCTCGATTTCCCATTTGATTTCCCGAAAGTTGGGCAGTTCAGCACCACTCTGGACTGACTATTCACAGCACCTTTCAGGATATACTTTACAGTGGTTAAACATACATGAATATAACAGCAGCATGTGATGTTGTTTGGAGCATATCCTGTCTTTTGGTTAATGCATGCAGTTTATTTATAAATATCATCTATAAATATTGCTTCCTCTTTCCACATCTTCCTAGCACACACCACTGTTTCCATGTGGTGATGAATTCTACTGCAGGCAACGTTGTAAGAAAGGAATTTTCTACATTAGAGCACAGCATTATACAAAGGCCACTTTATGTTGCAAAGGGCCAGCTAAAGAATAGACCTCCAGATTTGCATTCCCTTGACCAGTGAATCTCAAAAGACAGCGTTGCTCAAACTTGAAACCCTTTGTCTTCAGTGAAATTTTGTGAAAGCTTTTGCTTTTACATGGTGCACATCCCTCTGTTCCTCTGAATTAATCTTGCAGTCTTTCTGATGAAGATCACAGACAGAAGTCTCAGATGATGCATCAGTTTGCTCTCAGAGAGATTAAAAGAGCTGCAGAGCAGGGATGTGAGAACAGTGCTTCTAGAACAAAGCAGCAAAGAAAGGAAAACACCTCCAGAGTGAAAATTAGAAAAGAAATGACATTGCAAGGGACAAATTGGAAATAATTACACAGAAAACAAAAGGCCCAAGAAAACAGGGATGTGTTTCTAGCATGAAGTTGTGATGATACAAACCACAGCAAAGGCAGATCACATATGTCAGGGTTCACCATCCATCAGTGCCAGCCTCCCTTTGCCTGGATCATTTTCCTTGCAAAGCACTCATTTCATCTGATGGTTTAAGTACTTTTCTCTTCCTGTTGTTAGCTGCCTCTTCAAAAGCTCTCAGCATTTCATTGCCATGTCTGTCTGGAGATATTCCATTGTGCTGCAGCAGGGTTCTCTAGGAACCAGCAACACGTGTGCCTTCCTCTTTTTTCTTCTCTTTTTTTTCCCCTTTCTCACTGAGGAAGGCCCTGAAGCCATGTTCTCATTAAATCTTTATGGCTTTTTAAAATAAGAAGCTATTGTCCCATATACCTCCTTAATTATGCACCAATCAAAAAGCTTGAAAGAACAGCTTTGCCCGAGACAAGCAGGAGCAATGGAAAGAGAAGAAACCTAAGGAATGACTGCTTCAGCTGTTTTGCTGTAAAACAGGAACCTGTGTAGGCACAAGGATGGCTTGGCACAGGAAAGGGATTAAAAGCTCCCAAGGGAAAAACGTTCTGTCTAAGATTGTATTTTTGTCAGATTTGCATTCTTATTTAGAGGATGTATATGTGATAATTTACTGCCTTAAGTAGTCTTCATGGTGCTCATAAACCAAACAAACACTCAAAACAGACATTTGGAAAACTCTTCAAGTGTCCACGCTGAGGCACCTGGAGCTTGAGTATTAGGAGTAAGTGACTTTAGAAATAAAGCAGTTTATTACTTTAGTAATACCTAACTAGCCAGGTTCAGGCATGGAATATTTAATGAGCTAAATTATAGCACATGTGCCCTGTGTAAATTGCTTTGGCCTCAGTGACAGCAAGGCCAAAACCAAGAGAATAAATTTATAAAATAATACCAATGGTATGATCTGGAATTTCTGTGTCTAATTCCAAATTAAGTTTGTGTTGATTCATACATGGAATTTGGAAGTAACATTACAGTTTCAAACAAATGTTCTTAAAGAAGCTTTTAGACAAATTGCAGAAATCTCTAGAAGAAAAGTTATTTTTACCACAGAAGCAGTAAATGCTGTAATGTGCTGATAGTTCTGACATCATGAGTCGATCCCCTAGGTCAGTGCTCCAAGGCCTGAGAAAGATCAGGGAAAAGCCCTCATGCTCTTTTCCTTCTGTGTGGAGCTGCTGGTGAGAGCTGAGGCTGAGGCTTCTCCAGCTGAAGCCTAGGTGGAGGTCTGGAATGAGGAGGTCTTTCCCCCCAGGCTGTGAGCCTGCAGCAGGACATGAGCAGTGCTGCTACAGCCAGGTCTGTGCAGGTCACAGGAGCTCTCAGGAATGCCACCCGTGTTCCTTGCAGTTGCATCCTAACGTTGCAAAATCCCATCCTGGGACACGAAGCGAAGATTCTCCAGGGATTAAATGCTTTTCTAAACCTAGATGATATTGGAAATAAATTGACATAATGATTCAAAGCTACTTTTTCACTAAACTACCAGCATTTACACTGAAATGAACAGCCTTTTTTGCGCATTTTTCCCTGTTTAAACAGGGCAGGATTAGCCCTGAGTGCAGCAGGGCTGGACACAGACACTTGTGAAGAGCTCCCACACAGAGGAGAGGGGCTGAGACCGAGCCCAGCAGCCCTGGCTGTGTGACCAGGCCCAGAGCTGGGGCTGAGCTCTGCCCCATCCCTCCCCAGCCCTGCAGCTCCTCCAGCAGCAGCAGTGACAGATGTTCTGCACGGGTAATCCCTCATCCCCCTAATCCCAGCAGAGGGTGAGGATTGATGGGCACCAGGCACTCAGGAATAAAGAACGTGGAAATGCCTAAGTTGGGGCTGGAACAAACAGTATTGAATAAACATATTAATAACAATACGGGCTTTGGAGTGAGATTAGCTGCTGACACAAATATCATTTATTCACACTACAGGGAGTGATTCCAGAGAAACAACATGAAAGTGCACAGACAACTACTGCTAAATCAAAAAGGTTTTGTATAAAGCAACAACAAACAAAACAAAACAAAACAAAAACCCCAAAAAAGAAAAAGAATATGACAAGAAAAATGATGATGTTTCCTCTTTTTTCAAGTGCATAACAAAAAAAAATATTAAACAGCTGTAGCAGCTACAGGTGCAAAGGAAAAAATAGGGGGATCAAATCAATGTTTCTCTTCAAAACTTCACAACTTCCAAGTGTGGGACCTGAACAGAGGAGGGAACTGTTTGGTTGTACACCCTGACATAGCCCATCACTAAAATCAGGCACCATTTCATTTTGTGGCATGGAATTGCCTCTTTAGAAATGTCACCACAGAAACAGAGTGTCTAGCTTCCATTTTCTGTAGGTGAATCCATCATGTTCACATCTCAACACTTGCTTAAAATGCTCTAAATTTGTCATTTGCTGTTCCACTAAACACAGTTGATTCTAAGTCAAGGCCTCAGTTACAGATGGAAGCATCAGGCAGGTCTGATTTTTGCAAGTTTGGCCCCTAAAAATTAAATTATCCAAAGGGGTCTCGTCAACTCAAATCTGCTTCACTGACCTGTAATTCATACAGGTGATTTTATCTGAGACTTCTGAGCAGAAAAGAACACAGTAATCTCTGGGAGGAGTGGAACACAGAGCTGGGAGGTGGCTGGTGCCACAGGAGTGGGACACACGTGAGGGATGCAGAGGACAGCATGGGCAGAAGGCTCTGGGAAGCACCAGGGATTTCTGCCTGGAATGAAAGGGACAGATGGGTTATCCTGGCCCCAGGGATTAACCATTGTTCAGGTAACCATTCAGAAACATCAACCCCAGAACTGCACCTTCAAATGTAAAATGTGCTCTGGTGCACCAGCAAGGAGGAAAGCAGCAGCTGGACCTGCACAGCTTGAAAGGCAGGAAGAATAGGAGGGAAAAAATAATTATGATTTTTTTTTTTTTCACTGTCCCTAATTTTGCTTTAACCAGGCATCTGCTGTGTAACACAGTTTTCATATGCAACAGATACTGAATTCCATGGATTTAAAAAGACCCATGTAGGGTTTCAGTGTCAGGAGCAAAGCCTTTCACTGATTTCATCCAGGCCTGGTCTGTGGGTGAAGCCTGACCACTGACTCCATCAAAATGACACATAAAGTTCTTAATTGCTTTATAGTCCTTCAACCTTATCTTTCTTCCATTGTTTTCCAAGCCAAAAAAATAAGGAGACAGAAAGAACACAGGGTAAAATACCAAGTCCTCTGTCCTTTGCACACCTTCTGCTCTGACAAGTCAGGAAGATGATTGAAAGCCAGTGAAATTTCCCAGATTTAACTGAATATTTCATGTATTCAGCACAATGAAAAGACTTTTTTCTTCAGTGGTCTCAGAAGGAATAATGAAAGTGAGCTCTGGTTAACAGTGTTTGTATCCTGAACAAACAGAGTTAAGTAAACTCTTTCTCAGACAAACTTAACCACAAGTCAATTGGAATCCTTTTTCCATCTCAAGAAATGGGCTTTTTTTCAATTTATCATGAAAATGCATTCTGGTGGATATATAGGACACAAAATCTGAGTTTTCATGAATAATTATGGTCAAATTAAGACTGACAATGACTTCCAAGATGAACCTGATACATTTTTAAGAGGGCTGTCAGTCCTAACTGATAGGGTTGCTTTCAGGGAGTCAAAAAACACTTGGGAGACCAGACCTCCACTTTATCCTCTGTCCACAGGCATCCTCACTGAATTTGGCTCAGCATTTCCTACCTCTGCACTGAAAAAATGGGAGTCAAAGTCCTATTCAGTCTCAGGAATATTATAGGAAGAAGAAGTATGTGGAAAATGAACCAGGCTCTCAGCTGTCAGGGATGAAGGCTGCACATCTGGCACTTAAAAAGTCCTCCCATCCCTCAGAACATGTACCTGTGAGGAGAACAAGAGTGACGTTTCCTCAGTTTCTGAGAGCAACACAGTTCTCATCCCACACACAAACCCGAATTCCCTTTCAGTGGGGGTGGCATGAGTTGCCTTCTGCTGTGCCCATCACAGCCAGGCCCTGTGGAATCCTCATCACACTCACTGCGAGTTCCACATGCCAAATTCTGTCAGAAAAGGAAAGCCCCTTAAAACACCCACCACATCTGGGAGGAAAAGAGAGCAGTCTACTTCCAGAGGAGAAAAAAGCTGAAAGGCAGCAGTAAAATCTCTACTGAAGTGCAGTTAGTGGAGGGTTTAGAAGTGGGCTCTGCTGCAGGGTGAACCAGGATGGTGGCACTTTCCTTGTCAGAAGCCACAACACAAGGTGTGAAGGGTCTGAACTCAGCGATGTGACAAATGCTGATGCAATTCCAGCTGCACCCAGCTCCTTGCACTCCCTGTCTGTGCACTCCATCTCTGCTGCCTGCCCACTTCTGCCTCCCAGAGCAGCAGGAGAGACCCAGGAGGTTCCCAGCACCCGGGGAGTTTATGAACAGCCACCATGTGTTGCTGTTTGGGATCGAGTTCCAGCTGTCCTGGAAGGAACAGAGCAGATATGGCAGTGCCATGGGGAGGGGGGGCTGCTTCCACAGCTTAGGTATTTCCCTAAGATTTGCATTCCAAACAGGCCACAGAACTTAGCCCAAAATCACTCAGTGTTCTGACAGCAGCAGTGAATAAACATTCAATGGAAAAGGAGCTGAGTGCTTTTATGGGAGAGCTCAGAGCTCAGGTCAGAGAGTGACAAAACTCTTCTGGTGTGTGTGTTGAACCCTCCCTGTTCCCATCATCACTGCTCTGCTGCCTACTGAACACAAAGAGAAAATCAAATTGTGTCCCTACCTGGCTGTGATGGTGTTTTCCTCCAGGAGCTGCCTTTCTGTACAGCTCTGTGCTGGCCCTGAGCAGAGGTTGTGGGCACAGCAGCACAAAACAAGTCTGGGATGCTGGATTAGTTTACACCTCTGAACACAGAGTTTCCATGTTGGTTTTTTAAAATTATTCCCTCTGCAATTTTATTATAATAAAATTATTTATGACCTTCCTCTACCATCCACACTTTAAACTTCTAAACTTTGAAACCAAGCAGAAGCACAAAGCCCCTAAATGAACCCAAGAACTTCCCATGGCTACATTGTCAAGCATGATCCTTATGGAAGCACTTAAAAGTAAACCTTAAAATCTAATTCTCTCCCCTTATTTGTTAAGCAGCAACACTAATGATTTGATTGTGAAAGATTTATGCATATGAATGAGCTTTTACATAAGGCCTGACTTCAGTTAAAAAGCAAACCCAATTTTAAAACAAGTGCAACCCAAACCCAGCTCCCAGAACCAGAAAGAGGAAAAAACTCTGTGGCAAGTGGGACAGTAACAGTGCAACTGGTACAGCTCTTAAACAGCTGTAAATTACTGCTGTAACTGAAGGAATTATTTTAGAAACCACAAAGAAATATGCATTATCCGCAAAAGGAAAGATAAACAAGACTGAGGCAAAGGCAGGAGTTCAGAGGTTACTGAGAAAAGGTGTTTGAAAGAAATTGGTTCCAGGGAAGGACAGGGCTCAGGAGAAAAGGACAAGCAAGCAGGGAAGGTCAGGGCTGGAACAACACAGGCATAGGCAGGGCTAGAAACAGCTGAAAAATGCTCTGAGAAAGTGTCCAAGAGCTACAAGAAGTTCTTCTGCAAACAAAGATCAGTAATGTGGTTTCTTCTCCACTGAAACAAATCAACAGAAGGACATGAGCCTGGTCTCCATCTCATCCGATGACACTGACATTTTAGAGGAAAGAGATAATTCCTGATCCATAGTTCTGTATTTCAAAAATCAGGTTTCAATTTGTGCATACTGTTGCAAGACTTCTGATCCCATCCTCTGATTTCCTTACTAAGGTCTGGCAGAAGCAGTTCATTACTTGGCTTCTAATTAACAATTGCAAACCAATGCCTGGATATTTTTTCATCTTTTTTTTTTTTTTTTAAACAAACAAATCAGAAGTCAAATGTTTGAAATTGTAGTCCTCAATACTTAATGAGGCTAAATTAATAGCATATGTATAATTTCATTTAAAGTATTTAACTTTCTATATCTTTAGAGAGAATTAAGAGTTCTGTTACATTTCAAATGAAATCATTCTAACCAGCAGCCAATACAAAGTGACTTGATAAATACTAAGCATTTTCTACTCTCACCTCTGATTTGACCCCTCTATCTGCTCCATGCTGCAGCTTTCAGTTTTCCCATCTTTCCTTCACAAGTGGCCATCAGTGCAAATATCTGTGAAATCACCTATTTACCCCATACAATTAACCAGGTATAGCTGTGCTACTGCTGAAGATCAAAGCACCAAACCCACAACTTCTATTTATTTCTCTGTAACCCAACTCTGTTTACAAAACTTTTTTTTTTTTATTTTTAATTTCCCAGCAGAGCAAGCTTTGGCAATCTCCTTCTCAGCAGCAAAAATAAACCCTTTGAGCTCCAGCTACTGCTGTATTGCCTTCCAATTTGCCTCTGTATCAGCAGAGATGTGACCCTCAGCCAGTCCCAGGGCACTCTGAGACTCAGATTGGTGGCCCCAGCCCAGTGAGTTCTCACCTGGCTGCCTGGAGCTCAGCACTCCCACTGGAGAGAGAAGCAGCAATGAATTTCCTTTGTTTATTCACATTTTTCTCCAAGTCCATCACAGCGTTGGTCGATCAGTTCTGATCAATGCTGAGGTGTCAGTTTAGATGTAAACCCTTTAAAAAGCTGCATTTTGGGGCTTAACAATAATCAGGAGGTCTCCAACCAACATATTTATTGAGCTTGAAAGCATCACCCTCAGACCAAATGTGTTTGACCCTTCATAGACATCACTGCAGCAGAACCTTAAGCAGCGTTTTGCACTGGCATACTCCTAAATATCCTAACTCCAGAGGTGAACTCCTTGGTAATTTCATTGTAATTCAGCTTTCAGTGCTTTCCTGCTTCCTTGTGTGCTGCAAGTTAGGCTGCTGTGCAAACTATAGGGACTCCAGGGACCACCCTTTTCCCCCAAAGAGAACGCCAAAGTCCCCCAAGCAGTGTTTTCATACAGCTCTTCGGGGCACACCTGCAAAACTTTATCTCCTTTAATGTTCTCTAGAGACATTAATTAATCAATTATCAGGTCATGAGCCCAGAGAACATTACAGAAGGGTTTTCCAGGTGCAGGGTTTTAGCTGCTCTCTGTGCTTTCAGCACGGGGCTGCACTGACACCACTCTGCCCCAGGAGAACACATTTGGTTCTGTTTAGGTGAAAATGTCATAAGCAGCATTGTAGCCTTTCTGAATACTGATTCATGGAAAACAAGTCTTAAAGGTTCACTCTTCTACTTCTTTCAAGGGAAATCACAGACATTGAAGGCTGCAAAGATGGAGGTATGGCTGGAGCATCTCTAATGAGGAGACACTGAGGGGGCTGGGCCTGTTAAACTGGAGAAGGTTGAGAGGAGACCCAATCAATGCACACAAATATCTGAAGATGATGGGGCCAGACACTTCTTGGTGGTATCCAGCTACAGGATAAGGGGCACAAAGGGGAACACAGGATGTTCCATCTGAATGTGAGGAAAAGCTTTGAGGGTGACAGAGACTGGAGCAGATTGCCCAGAGAGATTGTGGAGCCCCTTCTCACAAAACACTCAAACCCCACCTGTGTCACCTGCCTGGGGGTGACCCTACCTGGGCAGGGGCTGGACCAGATGCTCACCAGAGGCCCCTTCCAACCTCAACAATTCCTTGATATTCATCTGGTACAATACAGACTCACTGATATGACAACATTAAAAAAGACACTTCAGGCGACCCCTCAGAACTTCCTCTAGGATCTCCTTTGCATCACACCTGCATTAAAGAGGGCTTGGCCACAGAGCAATGCAAAAACTCTCCTCACAACAAGCCCTAAGTGTAGCCCATCCTGGAAAGCATGCAGAGCAAATTAGTCATCTAAAAGCTCCCATTTTGGCATGGGGAGAGGTAAGATGTTACACTGATTTCCCAAGTGTCTAAAAAGTAGATCAAGTAGAACTAAAATGAAATTGTCAGCCTGGAAAATGATGATTTTCACCGAGATAATCTTTAAGCTTTGGAAATAAATATTGCAGAGGATTTCCAGTCCAGCCCAACTCTGATGTGCAATATCCCTTTATCAAGTCTTCCCTCTCACCATACACTCATTTCTGCCCTTTTTCTGAAGATTGTTGCAATCAGCCCCTGACATGGTACTCATGAGGGTCTGGTGAGGATTGGGGATTACAAGATTTATGGGGAGTTAACCCATGAATTGATACAGAATGTTTTGCTTCTGACTCTGTCTAAACTTGATCCTTCCCTATACGCTTTATCCTAATTAAATACCATTTCCATTGATGTTCATCACAAGTCACAGCAAGAGCCCAGTCCAAAATGCACGTGCTTTCTCTGCTCCATGATCCTTTGCTCCACATGGTACAAGAGGTACAAAATCCTGGAGAGTTCTGTAAAACAAACCTGATCTGTGGAAACAACGCAAAAAGGACATGGAACTGTTGGAGCAAGTCCAGAGGAGGCCATGGAGGTGCTGAGGGAACTGGAGCACCTCCCCTGTGGAGCCAGGCTGGGAGAGCTGGGGCTGCTCAGCCTGGAGAGGAGAAGGTTGTGTGGAGACCCCAGAGCTCCTTCCAGGGTCTGAGGGGCTGCAGGGACCCCAGAGAGAGACAATTCCTCAGGAACTGCAGTGACAGGACACAGGGAATGGGTTCAAACTAAATTCAGGTCAGATATTGGGCAGGGATTGTTCCCTGGCAGGGTGGGCAGGCCCTGGCACAGGGTGCCCAGAGCAGCTGGGGCTGTCCCTGGATCCCTGGCAGTGCCCAAGGCCAGGCTGGACATTGGGGCTGGAGCAGCCTGGGACAGTGGGAGGTGTCCCTGCCATGGCAGGGGTGGCACAGGGGTGGATGTGATTTTAGGGTCCTTTCCAAACCCTTCTGTGATTCTGTGATCCTTAACTCCATAAGAAAAACCTTCTGGAAAGTTCTCTGTTTGAAGAAATGCAGAGTTCACACTCTGCTCTGTCAGGCAGCAGCTGCTCTCCTGACCACAGAACGCACATGGTGTTCCAGGCCACAGAGATGGGCTGTGTGAAAAGCTGCTGGGCTGCCTGCAGAGCAACACAGGAGCTGCCCCTTATGCTCTGGGGTTTGCTCATCTCTGAGATCCAAGTGTTTCCTTCCCTCTGCTGTACCACTCACAGCACTGGAAAAGTGGGAATACCTCTTCACATCCCATGATACAATGACCAAGACAGTGTCCTGGAATTTGAGCAGCTGTAAAACATGAAACACGTCACTTATGGATTCTCACTTCTCCACTTCTCTCCTGGTACTTGCAACTTGGGAGGTGCCTTTGGTCCCTGAGCAGCACACGAAAATAGCATTGCACTTTCAGAATGAATGACTGTGGCATCATTTCATTGAGAGCTAAAGGGCTGACATTCCTAAAAATACAACTTTGGTGCTAAAGAGACATCTGGCATCATAAGCTGAAAGCAAATATTGTTTTAAAAGAAAAGTAAGCTTTTAAGTTGGAGCTAAAGTGGAAACTCTCCCTCCTTAATTCTACAGTGTCTCTCCACACTCCACTTCTCCCGGGACTTCTCACTAATGCTAATTACTGATGTTCCAGGTTACTGGAGCATTTCCTTGTCTCCCATTCTGCCACAAGAGGGAAGGACAGTCTGAATCACAGAGTTAGAGAGAAGACAGGGAAAAAAACCAACTCTTTATTTCAACTTTTTTCCTTCCTCTCCAGAACACATGCACACCCTGATGTAAAGCCTGCAATGGTTTATTCCATCCATTTACATGATATTCCAACAGCAGGAAAATGCTTCACAGCATTGGAGCCCATCTGCAGGGCAATTTCCAAAGGGGCTGCTCACAGAACAAAGGAATTTCCAGTCGGACCTGTTGCTTTTATCCTCTCTGAATTCTTGGCAAGCTACTTCGTAAAAAGGTTTGGTTGTTGGGGTTTTGTTTTTTTCATATTTCACTGTGTGAAATCCTTTCCTCTTGCTGCAGAGATCACCCTCCTGCCAACTGAGTGTTACAGAGGATGGTTCTGGTGGCCCCAGTCCTGAACTTGGTGCCCACTCTGCCAAGGCAAAGCACATGAGAGAGCCTTTTCAACTTTTTTCCTCCTCTCTGCAGGTCAGACTGTGGCCACATCTCTGCTCCATCTTGCTGAATATGGCTTGACCCCAAAGTCAAAATCAAGATTCAGACTTGTGAAACCCAGAAACAATCAAGATGGTCACTGAAACACATGGGGAAGAAAGGAGCTGGGCAGCATTTTCAGTATCATTTTCATATTTTTATACTTTACTACAATTTCCCACCTGCAGTGCTCTTGAGTCAACACTGAAATAAGAGCTGCAGGGAGCCAAGGACCCTCAGCTCCCAAAAATCAGAAGATGAAAAAAATCAGCTTTCTTTCTTCAGAGGCCTCCAAATGCTGTGTCAGAAAAAGCTGACAGGAGAAGCTGAGGAGACTGGATGGGGATGAAGCTGTAAGAGATGCTGAGAAATCAGAGGGTTTACTATGGAATGTAGTACAGCAGCCAAGCTCCATGGCACTGGTTCAGGAAAGCAATTAAAAACATTCCTAACTGCCTCCCTCTTCAGGAAACATCTTAATAAGGTACTTCTCTTTAAAAAATATACTGTGTGCTGGGATGTATATGTCCTGAACTGGGGACTGCATCTGGAGATAAGATCCTTGTGGAAAAATGGGTCTCACCCAAGGTCCAGAGAACAAAAAGTTCTTTTGGAAGTTAAATATAAAATAAAATTAGTTAACCTTTTTATACTCCTGGCCAAGGAATTTTAGACCCATGATATATTGAACACTTCCAAGGATCCAGGGGCAGCCACAGCTCCTCTGGGCCCCCTGTGCCAGGGCCTCCTCACCCTCCCAGGGAACAGTTTCCTCCTAATATCCAACCTAAACCTGTTCTCTGTCAGTGTGAAGCCATTCCCCCTTGTCCTGGCACTCCAGGCTCCCGTAAATATCCTCTCTCCATCTTTCTTTGAGGCACCTTTACATGAATGCAGAGGTCCCTTCCCTCTACCTGGAACAGGCTACAGCTCCATCGTTCCAGGTCTTAATGTGACTACATTTGTAAAGGATATGACAGCTCCTAGGCATTTTCACAAAGTTCTAAAACTTCCAGAAAGCTACAAATTAATCAACATACCACCATCTGAAGGTCATTTTTACAGGGCACTGGGATTTCTGCCAGTCCCTGAGGCACCAGTGTTATTTCTGCCTGGCCTGGGTATGGGCACAACTCAGCACAAACTTTCCCACAGACACCAAAAATGAGGAGTAAAGGATCATCCAGAGAGAGCCCCCCCTGCACCAAGAACTTGTGAGGATGGGGAGAAAAGCAGGGGGAACTGGGAGACACAGGGCACCCCACAAACATCAGGGTTTAGCTTGAGGCTGGATGAGATCTCCCTGCGGGTGTTCTCTGGTGGCACGAGGTGCAACAGGCCCACTGAGGTGGCTCTTCTCTCTCTCTGTCTGATTTTATTCCTGCTGACCCACAGTGCCTCTTCTGTATCTCATAAATCTTCCATCACTTCCAGTACCAGCAGAAGCACAGAGAATTCATCATGAGAAATGGCATAAGAATGCTGAGATGGGTTATCAGCACATTCCCTCTGAAAATGAGGGTGTGAAGCAGCAAGGAAAGCAACAGCTCTTTAAGAGGTCTAAGGACTTCAGTCACACTAAAAGAAAATGAGAATAAGGAATCCAGGCTCTTTTGAAAGACCTCCAACCATTATTTTCAACTGTATAAAGGAAAACATCTCGTAGAAGTAGCTTATCTACAGCACTGCAGCTAAACCAGTGTCTAAATTCCCATTATTCAGCATCCTTTGATAACTGGAGATTCTGGGAAAAGATAATCCTGCTCCTTCAAACATAAACATTGTTCCTCCCTTTAATATGATGTATATAAAAATATAAGATCAGGCCTGAATAGGCAGGACATGTGAAAGCCATTCAAGAATTTGCAGAGACTTTTGCTGTCTGTGTGGGTGGGGTGGGATATTTCAGCCCAAGTGCGTTTTGAAATACACCAAAAAGAGAGGAAAAAAGAAAAAAAAAAAAGAAAAAACTGAGAACAACTGCAGTTCAGTCAACAGAAACAGACAATGGAAGAAGATCAGCTAAAATTCCAAATCTCTTGAAACGATCGTAAAAGTTTCTGTTTCATCAAAAATTTTCAGCATGTTCACAAAATCCAGAAGACTACAACAAAAATACCAAACATGAAATTTACAGTGGGCTTTTGCTTCTAACTGTAAAATAGAACTTCCAAGCTGTCTTCTGCTCTGCCACATCATCAGAGAAAAGGAAGAAATCAGAAGTCAAAATGAGAAAGAAGCTGTCCCCAGCCTGCAGCCTGAGCATTGCAAGAGATGGATGTGGGGTGGGCATGAAATCAATCTGCAGAAGAATAATGGGAGTGGATTTTAGTCTGGATTTAAACACTGAGAAAAGAAATGGGGGAAAAAGAGGGGAAAAATAAAAAGAGGAAAGGATTTTGAAAGAAAGGGAAGGCAGCAGTTAGATAATGACTGAGCTGGGGGATTCCTGTACAAAAGTGTTAAAGCAACAATCACCTTTCATGTATTTATAAAGTAAGCAACAGAAAATCCAGCCAGGCCAGTCCCAGAGCTGCACAAGGGAATCTTCAGAGGGCTGCACGTTTTCCCACATTCTTCAGGGCAATGAACACATTTCCTGTTAAGAAAGGCAAAAGCAAATCAGTCCGTTTATCTGAGGGAGTGCACCCATCTTATCACAGTGTCTGAACAGATCAAAGCCTCCTCACACTCCCAGCACTGCCACCAAAAGTGGTGAATGTCTGAAGAAACTCCTCATTCCCTTAAGTAAATTAAACAGTCAAAAAAGAGTGAAAGCATCAGTGCCTTCAGCAAAGCTTTGCTGCAGTGCTGGCAGTGGATCAGGGGGCTCTCCTGCCATGTGAGGAGGATAACACACCACAGAGTCAGCTCCGAGCCTGCATCTCCTGCCTAAACCTTTGTGGCACATTGTGCCAAAAAATGTGTGCTGAGGCAGAGAAATAATAAAATACCCAGTCCTGCTTGTCACTGGGCTTTCCACTCTCTTCTAATGGACTGCATCCTGCACGACAACTTTCAACTGAAAGGGATTCCATGGTGTTTATTTTCCACATACAATTCCTATTTTTATATATAAATGTTTTCAAAATGGTCTGGATTTTCAAGTGGTCCTAGGAGTGTCAAAGTCAATTTTTAGAATGAAATACAGACTTCTCAGTCAAGAGAGCACTTCCTAAAATGTTACTCTGACTGTAACACTAGCTAAAAAGAATTCTTTAACTGCAATTTGAATAAAACCCCAAAATGCCCATAGAACTCACCCCTGGTTTATCCAATTAGCGGCATGTTTGAGAAATTAAAGCAGTTATCAACATTATAAAATACTCCTAAACAAACAACCAGCTGGGAGCTTTGACTCCATGTGATATGTGTGGATGGTTCACTCTGACTCCTGAATGAAAGCATTCCTTCAGCTATAGTTAATTAACTTCTGGTTCTTTGAAAACTGCAGACACCGGGATTAAACCTGCAAAGTCCCAGGCATCTTCTACTCCCAGTGCAGCCAGGACAGAGTCCCAGAGAGCCCATTAGGTAAACTTGAAGTAATCTTATATAATTAATGGAAAAATCCTGTAACTTTTGGATAGCAGGTGTGTTTATGAAAAAGATCTCATCATCACCCAGAAGCAAATTGAGAGCTTACAAGTGCCATAATCTGCAGTAACATTCCTTCCATAATTCCTGTGTGCTGAAATTCCAGCCAGGGAATGAGATGGAGGTATGTCTTTATGTGTCTTAAATTGCCATTTGATTAAAAGTCAGCAGCTGTATCATCTGAAACAATACAGTGCTCATGCTGGGAAGTAAAAATGCAAACTGCACTTTATTAAACCAGTTAGAAGCTGTTAAACTGCAGAATGCTGCTGGCACACCTTTTAGAGCAGATACTAAAATGTGCATCATGTGGGCACCTTAAATGAGTCACTTTTAAAAAGATTTATTTTTCAATCATTCCATAAACAATAATAAATCAAAAACAACTCAGGCCTTCACCCCACTGAGATAAAGTAAATGCAAATGCTGTTTTCAAAGTTAATTGACTCTGAAACACTTAAGTCTTGGAAAATAGTTTTGAGTGGCAGAACTTTTGCAAAACATATATTTTTCTACATTCATCATCTTAGCATTTGCAGCTCCCGAAGCATAGAAATATTTTTATAAGTTAACACAGCTCCATGCAAACGCTGGAAAACGTATTACCCCTGATACAAAATCAGGTTAATATTCGTCCTTATTCTGGTACTGAAATAAGACAGAGGCAGGACTGAAAGTGAAAGGTAAGCGATGTAAGTGTGGCTGGAGACACAAACCAGGGCTCTGATCTGCTGCAGTGGCTCCAGGGGCCATCCTGCACACTGGCAAAGCACCGGCCGTATGCACCTCTGAAGCTGAGTTTGTAGCATTTTTTGTTCCCATCCAGCCAGATTAATGCTGAACGTGATCCAGAAGGTGTGGAATGTGGAATATCCCGGCAGTGCTTCGGAGCAGGTGCCGCTGGCGGGAGCATCCTTGTCCCTTGTGCCACCGAGGCCTGGGCTGGCCCCGGGAGGGTGACCCGGCCTGAGGGCCCCGCGCTGGAATGGTGTGCCCGGGG